>NW_028319228.1:8764166-8928055 GCF_062004578.1 Staurois parvus | reverse complement strand
TTGTGAGTATTTACATCATTTCTCAAGCAAGCATTATTTCCCTTTCTAAGTAGGGTGTTTACAAGCCATTCAGGGAAGCCCAGGCAATTAGCTTGCAAGGTGCCACGAGCCAATTCCAAGACTGTATAAGTGTTGAAATAGTGGCACGCTTGTATAGAAGTTGTCCAAATATAAGTGTAACCCTTGCGGACGAAATACGACACCACTTCCCCTACTATCTTGCCATGGCTCCCCATGTATTGTGGGAAGTTGGGGGGCTCTACTTCACTGTCTTTTCCCTCATGAACCCTAAAATACATCAATAGCCTGTGGCTCTCTCACAGAGTTTGCCCCAAGATCTGGCATGCTTGCTGGGGAGGTACTGTTTGAATGCAAGGTGGCCAGTTAATTGAATGAAGGACATGTCCACGCTGATGTTTTGCTAGGCTGTATACACATCTGCAAATTTCTCAGTGTGGTGGTTTATAAGGGGCGGAATTTTGTAGAGCCAGTCATGTTCATGGTCACCCCGAGGATGGCAAAGTGTTATCACTGAAATGCATGAAGAGCCTTATAGTCTCAAATCTGTTCCTGGCCATTGCAGCAGAGAACATGGGTATATGATGAATTGAGATTGTGGACCAATATGACTGAAACTTATTCTTTTTTGTAATGCCCATGCTGAGGGTTAGGCCCAAAAAAGTTTTTTCATTCAGAAAAGTTTCCATGCAAATGATCTGGTAAGAGGTGAATTTGGGTTCATGTAAATGGGGAATGGCGGATTGGGGAAAAACGGGAAGACTATGGCAGATGATAAGAAGGTTCCCATGTTACAAACAACCAGTGGAATTGGTACCATTTGTATGAAAATGAAAAATATGCAAAATACATGTGAACAAGGTGTCAATAAATTAAAGTGTTTGTTCACCAATGCCAGAAGTCTGCTGAGCAAAATAGGTGAGTTGGAAGCTTTTGTGCATATAAGAGAACTATGATTTAATTGGTATTGCTGAATCTTGGTTTCATTCTTCACATGACTGGGCCATTAATATTCCTGGCTATTTTCTCTTTCAGAGAGACAGGGTAAATAGTAAAGGTGGTGGTGTCTGTCTCTATGTGAGAAGTGATCTCAGAGCAAATGTGAAAGAGGACCTAGTTGATGGAGAGTGTGATGAGGCTGAAGTAATATGGGTGGAACTACACATGGGTGTGCATACAACAAAGGTAATAATTGGAGTTTGTTATAGGCCTCTGAGGGTTAATGAGGAGATGGAGACTCAACTCCTTGCACAAATCGAAAGGGCTGCAAAGGCTGGGACAGTGATAATAATGGGAGATTTTAACTACCCGGAAATTGACTGGAGTATTGGTACTGGAGTATTGGTACTGGCAAACATTTTTAAACCTACTACAGGACAATTTTATGGTACAGTTCATAGAGACCCCAACTAGGAATGATGCTCTGCTGGACCTGATAATCTCAAAGCATGCAGAGCTTATTACGAATGTCCATATAAAAAAAACATTTGGGTAGCAGTGACCATAACATTATTTCATTTATTGTTAGCTGTAAACCCCAAGAAAATACGGGGGAAAAAAATGCTCAATTTTAAGAGAGCTAATTTTCCCAGGCTGCTCTCCAAGACTTAGACTGGGAGGAAATATTTGCATCAATGAACACTACACAGAAATGGGAGTTCTTCAAAAGGACTGTATGTGAACACACTGCAAAATATTTAAAAGGCTAAAAATCAAACCTATGTGTCTTACGTCCAAAGTTAAAAAAGCTATAGGTAATAAGAAAAGAGCTTTTATTTAGTATCAAAATGAAGGAACGCTACAAAAAACATTACAAAGAATATAACAGAATATGCAAAAAGAAAATAAAGACCGCAAAAATTGAAAACGTATGACAGATTGCAAAACATAGCAGGACTAACCCCGAAAAAGTCTTCAAATATATTAATAGTAAAAAGGTCCATTCCGAGCATGTAGGCTCTTTGCAAAATAATCTAGAGTGGGTGACTGGGGACAAAGAGAAGGCACATTTATTTTATACTTTCTTCAGTTCTGTGTATACAAAGGAGCATGGGGGAGCTCTTGTCCATAATGGGCATGGTATTGACACAGCTCCAGATGATCCACATGGGCTCATAATTGATATGATCCAAAAATATTTAGACAGAATAAAGGTGAATAAACCACCTGGAACAGATGATATACATCCACAGGTCCTTAAAAATTGGGCTCTGTCATTTCAAAGCCATTGTTTCTAATTTTTAGGGACTCTTTAATGACTGGCATAGTACCACTGGATTGGCATAAGGCCAATGTGGTACCAATATTTAAAAAGGGGTCAAAATCTTTACCAAGCAATTATAGACCTGTTAGTTTAACTTCTATAGTTGGGAAGATACTGGAGAATTTAATGAAAGACCACATAGATGAGTTCTTGCTGGAAAAAAAATATTTTAAACAACAGACAACATGGATTCATGAAAGACAGAAGTTGGCAAACAAATCCGATTTCTTTTTATGAGGAGGTGAGCAAAACCTTAGACAGAAGGTGGTCGTGGTATACTTTGATTTTGAAACAGCTTTTGACAGAGTTCTACACACACGGCTAATGTGTAAGGTAAAGTATACAGGCTTGGAAAAATCCATATGCAAATAGATAGAAAACTGGCTAAAAGATCGTATTCAAAGAGTAGTGGTTAACCACTTGCCCTCTAGAGGATTTACCCCCTTAATGACCAGGCTTTGTTTTGCTACTCGGCGCTGCACTAATTAAACTGATAATTGCGCGGTCATGCAATGCTGTACCCAAATTAAATTTACGTCCTTTTTTTCACACAAATAGAGCTTTATTTTTGTGGTATTTGATCACCTGTGCGCTTTTTATTTTTTGCGCTATAAACAAAAAAGACCGAAAATTTTGAAGAAAAATTATATTTTTTACTTTCGGCTATAAAACTTCCTCATTTCACTACCTCACTACCTATCACAGTTTTTAAAGACCTGAAATGCCAGGGTAGCACCAAACCCCCCCAAATTACCCCTTTTGGAAAGTAGACACCCCAAGGAATTTAAAAAGAGGCATGGTGAGTATTTTGCAGATCTCATTTTTTTCTCACAAGGTTTTGAAATATAAAAAAAGAATAGAAATTTTTTTTTTTTCAATTTTCAAAAACTTGTGGCAACAAACGAGATCTGCAAAATACTCACCATGCTTCTGATCAAATTCCTTGGGGTGTCTACTTTCCAAAAAGTGGTAATTTGGGTTTTGGTGCTATCCTGGCATTTCAGGGCCTCCAAAAGTGTGATAGGTAGTCATGAAGTTTAATGCGGAAATAAAGCCCTTTAAAAGCCTGATGGTGCTTATTGGAATTTGGGGTCCTGTACTTGACTAGACTGCCAAAACATCTCTCACATGTGGTACCCCCATACTCGGGAGAAGTAGCAGAATGTATTTTGGGGAGTAATTCAACATATACCCATGGCATGTGTGAGCAGTAAAATATAAATTATGATGGTATGCCGAGTAAATAGATACCAAACATGACATGCTTTAAAACTGTGCATGCCCCGTGTAATGGTGACAAACTGCATACGTTTTTAATATCCATACGCAACGTTTTAAAAGCCTTTGCAAGCTACCATTTTAGATTTACAGAGGAGGTCTAGGGTTAGAATTACTTCCCTTGATCTGACATTCGTGGCGATACCTCACATGCATGGTGCAACCGCTGTTTCCATACTGGCACAGGATCAATGCTCAGGAACGCAGATGCGCGCATGCGCGGAGGTGCGAGGGTACTTTTTTTTAGTTATTTTGATTTTTTTAATTATTTTTACACTGTCCCCTTAATTTTTTTTATCACTTTTAATGCTATTACAGGGAATGCAAATATCCCCTATAACTGCAATGGGCATTGTCATATATTATTTTTTGAGAATACTGGGTTCTATCAGACTCTAGATATCTCCTCTGCCCTTACAGTATCTAATCAAACCAAGATCGGTGTGATCAGATGTTTTCCCAATTTACAAATGGCACTGTTTATATCCTGTGAAACTGAAGTGATGAAATGCTCGTAGCGTCCGATTTCTTAGGCTTTAGAGATGATTGGTTCCAGTCAGCTCTATGGTCAGCTGGCAGAAACACCGGCTGCATTCTCAGGTTGCCGGATAGCACGGGACTGCCCGAGAAGGCCATGGAAGGCAGTGGGGAAGGGGGGCATCTTCTCCCGCTGCTTGTAAAAGCAATCCTGCAGCTAATTAGCCACAAGTTGGCTTTTACATGAAAGCTGATTGCTGGCTAAAAAAACGATACCAGAATGATGCCTGCAGCTGTAGGCATCATCCTGGTATAACCATTCAAAGTCCAGTGATGTACCAGTACCCCTGTTTACAAATTGAATTTGTTATGCAGGATATTTCATATAGCAAAGAATTTGTAAACCAAAACACTGTTTCCCATAGGAATGCATTGAAAACCAATTAATCTGTTCAGAAGGTCAGAAAAACAGTAAACTCTACTAAAATACCGCATGAGTTATTTTATTAACTCATGCGGTATTTTAGTAGTGCAACCATGTGTTAATGTTTCAGCTGTCAGTGGGGTTCCCCACTGACAGTTGAATGTAAAAGAATTGCTGGCAATTAAAAAAAAAAATTTAATTGCAGGCAATTCACTCAACTGTCAGGTGCCTGTTTTTAAATGTAATTACTGTTTTGTTTTTTCTTCACTATACAGTAGTTCAGAAATTCAGCAGTCACTTTCCCCCTTCAGCTGAAAGAGAGAATGTTTCTTTTAGTTTATTTCCCCAAGTTAAAAGATACAATGTTTCCTTTCAGTTTCTTAAAAGATACTAAAAGATACAAAGTATCCTTTAGCTCCAGGGAAAGTGACAGCTAATGTTGTGAGCTATAAGATAAAATGGAAAAGCGAGCGCTCTCTAATAAGCAGCTAGAGCACCAAAGGCAACCAATATAAAACCTTCAGAAAATCATACCAAGTAAATAGGCGCAGCACTAAAAACATTAATAATGTCCGTAAATATATTAAAATTAATGCCAGAAAAAGTGACAGTCTGTGCCGGTCTAGGTGCGAATAAGCAGTAGAATCCAATAATAGTGCTCAAAATCATGTGGTAAAATTATGCACTCACCAGATGCGTAATGTATATATGCATTAAATGACTCTGTAGAGGTCCCCTTTAGGAGTCCTCCCTGTAGGTAAGGTGGTGCTGTCAGGAGCTCACAGATAGATACAGGATCCAGCTGGCCAGAAATCCCTTTAAGGAATGGATGGGTGTAGATGCCTGCTTTAGGGGCCTTCCTTCTCTGGATATTAAAGATGGCTGGATCGAATGGGCTCTACAAATAAAATGCTCCGCACGACGTCCCGTCACGTCACAGCGTCTTGGCTCCTCCTAGCACGTTTTGTGCACACGCACTTCTTCAGAGGTTGGATACCAATGATGCCATGTAATCACTATAGTCAATTTATAGGAAAATGGCACGTGCGTATTACGTCGGCGCCATTTTGCCAAAGACCAAAATACAATGGATATCCACGCGCATGCGCGGCACCATTTTGCCATAAATTTTGAGAAGTATAATTAAATAATGCATGAACAGCATGGATGGACAAAAAATAGCTACATAGGTGCGTTAATGAGAATGGAAATAACAATTGATTACTCATATAGAATCACTAAAGGCAGATTGTCCCAGATATCGTGGTGGAAGAAAGGGGGAACAAAACTGCCAACAATTAGTGGGTAAAGTAATACGGATATGTGTAACTCCGCTGTGAACATTCAAAAGATATTATGATATTAGGTTAAAAAGAAATAGTTAATGGTCTCACCATGACAAACTGTAGTGAGACATAAATTAATATAAAGTGGTAAATATTACTAAAAAATGTTGACAACACCTTAAAATAAATTAGAAATAAGGCATTAAAGCACCTATAATAAAATTAATAATAACATACCGTATTTGCCGGCGTATAAGACGACTGGGCGTATAAGACGACCCCCCTACTTTTCCTGCTAAAATTTAGTGTTTGAGCTATACTCGCCGTATAAGACTACCACTCTTCCAATGCACACCAGTGGCAGGAATAGTGCCCCATCATTGGTATCAGTGGCAGGAATAGTGCCCCATCATTGGTATCAGTGGCAGGAATAGAGCCCCATCATTGGTATCAGTGGCAGGAATAGTGCCCCATCATTGGTATCAGTGGGAGGAATAGTGCCCCATCATTGGTATCAGTGGGAGGAATAGTGCCCCATCATTGGTGTCAGTGGGAGGAATAGTGTCCCATCATTGGTGTCAGTGGGAGGAATAGTGCCCCATCATTGGTATCAGTGGCAGGAATAGTGCCCCATCATTGGTATCAGTGGCAGGAATAGTGCCCCATCATTGGCATTAGTGGCAGGAATAGTGCCCCATCATTAGTATCAGTGGGAGGAATAGTGCCCCATCATTGGTGTCAGTGGGAGGAATAGTGCCCCATCATTAGTATCAGTGGGGGGAATAGTGCCCCATCATTGGTATCAGTGGCAGGAATAGTGCCCCATCATTAGTATCAGTGGGGGGAATAGTGCCCCATCATTGGTATCAGTGGGGGGAATAGTGCCCCATCATTAGTGTCAGTGGGAGGAATGGTGTCCCAACATTGGTGTCAGTGGGAGGAATGGTGTCCCATCATTGGTGTCAGTGGGGGGTGGAATAGTGCCCCATCATTGGTGTCAGTGGGGGGGGGGGAATAGTGCCCCATCGTTGATGTCAGTGGGGGGGAGGAATAGTGCCCCATCGTTGGTGTCAGTGGGGGGGAGGAATAGTGCCCCATCGTTGGTGTCAGTGGGGGGGAGGAATAGTGCCCCATCGTTGGTGTCAGTGGGAGGAATAGTGCCCCATCATTGGTATCAGTGGGAGGAATAGTGCTCCATCATTGGTATCAGTGACACCAATGATGGGGCACTATTCCTCCCACTGACACTTGCTGACCCTGTTCTCGTATGGTGCTGCTGCAGCCAGCATATGTGGTTGCAGCAGCACCTCTACACTGACCACTTACCTGCTGGTCCTGCACTCGATTTTCGCGGGGCCGCTCGGCTCCACCCCCTCGCCGGTGATTGGCCGCCTGTGTGCCTTTCCTGAGCTACAGTTCTGGCGGCCAATCACTGGTGAGGAGGCGGAGCCGAGCAGCCGCACGAACATCCAGTGGCCGAACTGAAGGCGCAGCCGCGCTTCCTGGACCGGATCGTCGTGGGACCTGAACCAGGTAAGAAACAGCCGCTGCCCACCCCTGTACTTAGTGTCCCTTCCATTGAGGGAAGGGGGGGGGCGGCGGCGGCAACGCGCCGCCCCCCTAAAAAGTGTCAGTATGCCGTATACCGGCGTATAAGACGACCCCCGACTTTTGAGAAGATTTTCAAGGGGTAAAAAGTCGTCTTATACGCCGGCAAATACGGTACCATAAAAATGACAAGTCAAATCCAAAATTAGTAAAAAGGACACGCAAAGTCCACAATAGAGCATACAAAAATATGACCTATAAAATAACAAAAACCATAGCAAAAATGACCAGATATAAAAATGGACAAATGTAAAACAAATGTTCTTAAAAAACAGTCCCATATAATACGAATATATAAAATTGAATAAACCAAAAAATATCACAAATATAAAAAGATATACAAATATGTATGATAAAAGGAAAAGGTATATATGTGGTAAAAATATATATGTATATACCATATTCATTGCTGATTAATGTCAATAAAGCAATTCGCAAATATATAGAGAATTTTTAAGAGAGAGAATTTTTATATATATAGAGAATTTTTAAGAGAGAGAATTTTTATGTCCCAAGGCACCCAGATTACCTGTGTTATACATACTGCCGAAAATCCATAAGGACCCTGTTAAACCTCCCAGCAGACCCATTGTTAGTGGGATAAATTCATTATGTTCCAGGATTGGTGCTTATATCGATCATTTTTTACAACCCCTTGTATCACAAACCCCATCATATTTAAGGGACACAAAACAAGTCTTGAAAGTCATCAAGGATGTTGTCACAACACCCTCTACTTTACTTGTCACTGCTGATGTAGAGGCACTATACAGCAATATTGACCATAATGAGGGCATCAAGGCAATGCATTATTATTTGAGAAATGAAAGTTCATTATTCTCATCACATACTGATTTCATATTGGATTTACTCAACTTTGCAATGAGTAAAAACTATCTATGGTTTGATGACAAATATTTTTTACAGATTAAAGGGGTAGCAATGGGAGCAAAGTTTATTTCCAGCCTTGCCATCCTCTTTATGTCCTTTTGGCAGGAGGACATCATTTATGCCAGGGATTGGCCCGAACTGTCGCTATATAAACGCTATATAGATGACATATTATTGTTATGGAATGGTGACGAACAATCTTTAATCAACTTCTTTGGAACTCTAAATAATAACAATAATAACATCAGACTGTCTTATACCTATAGAGTTACAGAAATTAAGATATCGCCTAATGTGGTTAATCCACCCACCAGATCCCCGATGCTTTTTGACCTCAAGGGTTTTTTCCCTGTAACATGTGCATCATATGCACATGCAATAACAAAAGGAAAAAGAAGGTTTCTTCATACACATCACTCCACACTGGAAAAAGTTATGATATAGATAAATTCATTTGCTGTAACAGCAGATATGTTGTTTATCTACTAGAATGCCCCTGCTCCAAGCAATATGTGGGACACACTACTAGGAGGTTAGGAGACCGCCTACGAGAACATGTCTATAATATCAAGAGAGGTTACAAGCAACACTCTTTATATCTGCATTATAGATGATATCACAACAGGGATCCGTCTTCCCTTAGGTTTGCGGGTATTGATGTGATAACCCCACACTGGAGGGGCATGCACAAAACTAGAGCAGTCTCTCAACTGGAGACTAGACTTATTTATGAATTAGGCACTTTACATCCTGCCGGGCACAACATTGCAATAGATGTGAACTGCTTTATTGACAATAGTTAGCAGTGAATTTTGCATATTTACTTTTTACTATACACAATCTTTATATCATATATATTTTAGATCTCTATATATTTGCGAACTGCTTTATTTACATTAATCAGCAGTGAATATGGTATATACATATATATTTTTTACCACATATATACCTTTTCCTTTTATCATACATATTTGTATATCTTTTTATATTTGTGATATTTTTTGGTGTATTTAATTTTATATATTCATATTATATGGGACTGTTTTTTAGGACATTCATATTACATTTGTCCATTTTTATATCTGGTCATTTTTGCCATGGTTTTTGTTATTTTTATAGGTTTTTTATTTGTATGCTCTATTTTGGACTTTGCGTGTCCTTTTTACTAATTTTGGATTTGACTTGTCATTTTTATGGAATGTTATTATTAATTTTATTATAGGTGCTTTAATGCCTTATTTTTAATTTATTTTAAGGTGTTGTCAACATTTTTTAGTAATATTTACCACTTTATATTAATTTATGTCTCACTTCAGTTTGTCATGGTGAGACCATTGACTATTTCTATTTAACTTAATATCATAATATCTTTTGAATGTTCACAGTGGAGTTACACATATCCGTATTACTGTACCCACTAATCGTTGGCAGTTTTTGTTCCCCCTTTCTTCCACCACGATATCTGGGACAATCTGCCTTTAGTGATTCTATATGAGTAATCAATTGTTATTTCCATTCTCATTAATGCACCTATCTAGCTATTTTTTGTCCATCCACACCAGGGGCGGACTGACAACTCATTGGGCCCCCGGGCAATAGGGGATCATGGGGCCCCTGTGTCCTTGCCCAAACTTAAAAAAGCCTATGAAAAAGGTACCAGGGGCATCTCATGGGGCAGTGCCCGAGTTTCCAAATGGTCAGTCCACCCCTGATCCACACTGTTCATGCATTATTTAATTATACTTCTCAAAATCCATGGCAAAATGTAATACGCACGCACCAATTTGCCTATAAATTGACTGTAGTGATTACATGGCGTCATTGGTATCCAACCTCTGAAAAAGTACGTGCACACAAAACGCGTTAGGAGGAGCCAATACACCGTGACGTCACGCCGCCGGCGCCACGTGGAGGCCCACAGCCATCTTACTTGCTGGACGGTTAGTCCATATTACCTTGAGTTCATTTGATCTTTTTGTTTCTGGATTTGCAAATTCGATTTTAAATTTATGGTATTACCTACTACACTATGGGCATTCTCTATGGTCTCCTGTGCGGAGCATTTTATTTGTAGAGCCCATCCAATCCAACCATCTTTAAGTATCCAGAGAAGGGAGTCCCTTAAAGCAGGCATCTACACCCCTCTATCCCTTAAAGGGATCTCTGGCCAGCTGGATCCTGTATCTATCCGTGAGCTCCTGACAGCACCACCTTACCTAGAGGGAGGACTATCCTGGATTAGGATCTTATCCAACTCCTAAAGGGGAGTTCTACAGAGTCATTTAATGTGTATATACATTACGCAGCCGGTGAGTGTGTAATTTTACCACACGATTTGTAGCACTATTATTGGATTCTACTGCTTATTCGCACCTAGACTGGCACAGACTGGCACTTTTTCTGGCATCTAATTTTAATATATTTACGGACATTATTAATGTTTTTAGCGCTGCACCTATTTACTTGGAATGTTGTGAGCTATAGTGAATAAAAAAAAAAGACGGCAATTGCATTTAAAAATCAGCACTGACATACACTTAGTATTGTGAAAAAAATTAGTAAACAATTTGTAAACCGAGGCATTATTTTCAATGGATTTTCATTTGTAAAACTACGTTAACAGAGGCATTCTTAAACTGAGGTATTACTGTATATGCTATGTTCTTTTTTTTTTTTATGAAGCCTGTGGACTGAATGAAATAAGAGAAGAAATCTCTGCCAGAAAAAATGTGTGGTATGCCCACCATTGGAATATACCGCCCTGCATCCTCCCACTTCTAATGGTGGGCACACATTAGGTCACACTTTGCCACATGCGCCAGTTCCAAGATTGTACAAATGTCTAAATAGTGGCATGCTTGAATAAAAATTGTCCATGTATAAGTGGTACCCCATATGAAAAAGGAAGTCCCAAACTATCTTGCCCCTGCTCCCCATGTAGTCTGGGCATCTGGGGGGCTCCCTCGTAAATCCGAAACTTATAAGTATAGCCTGTTGCCTTCTCACAGGTCTTCTACATCTTGACCCCATATCTGACACGCTTGCTGGGGAGAAATTGTTTGAATGCAAGGCAGCTAGAAAAATTAATGAGGGACTCATAAACGCAGATGTTTTGTTGGGGAGTATAGACATCTGCAAATTTTTGGTTAAGGTGATTTGTGAGGGCCTGAATTTTGTGGAGCCGGTCAAATTCAGGGTCACCCCAAGGATAACAGAGTGTATTGTCGTTGAAATGCATAAAACACGTTTTACTCTCATATCTATGCCTGGCCATGGCAGCAGAGAACATGTGTATATGATGAATTGGGTCTGTGGACCAATACAACCACAATTAATTTTTTTTTAGTAATGACCATGTTGAGGGTTAGGCCCAATAAAAAATGTAAATTTGGAAACCGTAATGGGTTTCCATGTGAATGGTCTGGCAAGGTTTGAATTTGGGTTGGCGGCGATAAATTGTTACGCATTAAAATTGCTTTGATCCACAATGAATGCATACAGATCTTCCGTGAAAAACAGCTCCAAAAAAATCAAGGGGAGTAGTTAAATTTGCTATTTCCACCTGAATTCCAGTTTGGGCAGTGAATGGGGGAAGTACGGGTGCAGCAGAATTTGTGGGCTGCCATTTGGGATTTGCAAGCACATCCGGAAGGATACTAGGAAGCAGCTTCCAGTACGTGGTGACGCACATCCGGCGTGGAAGCCATCTTATACCAGCTATTGCCTGTTAAGGATCCTGGAGTGATCCTGAAAGCGAGGTGGCACAGTGGGGCGCTAAAAGGAGGTGAGGGGGCAATTTAGCCACTGAGGACATGTGTGTATACACGATCACAATTTTCACAAAGTTTTCACTTTGCATGGAAGTTTTTTTGAAGCACAAATGATTGGAAGATTAAAGGACTATTAGAGACTTTATTTATTGCATATATATTTATATATTATTTTTTCTATAGTTTTTTTTTTTTTATTATATGATTGCATCTTGTATTCATTAATTAGTTTGGTCACTGAATTGTAATTATTTTGCACAAGTCACTGTGTGTTATTTCCCCTATGGCAGGGGATTCATGATATACCTACTTAAGTAGGAGGTGTTGGAGTTTTATTGTTTACACAAATTCATTTGTGTGTTATTGATTGCACTTTAAAGAGGCCGTGGAGATGACCTCAGTATGCACTTTTTGGGTACTTAAGTTAGTTTGTACGCTATATAGATCTATATTGATCTTATCACTATTTATTGTTTTTTGTGTGTGATAATTGCATGATTTATGTATTTCTTATATTATTATTGATTTATGATCTGTTTAGCGCTGCACTACCTTTTTTATATGATTAGAATACACTAGCTGTTAAGGTATCAGTTTAGAGTGTTGGCTGCTTTAGTATATAGATATCACTTCCTTTAAGCGCAGGAGGAATTTTCCAGTTGACCTACTGA
This sequence comes from Staurois parvus, assembly GCF_062004578.1. Lineage (NCBI taxonomy): Eukaryota > Metazoa > Chordata > Amphibia > Anura > Ranidae > Staurois > Staurois parvus. The sequence continues at coordinate 8,915,369 of NW_028319228.1, read as the reverse complement.
CACTGCACTTGCTGGGGGAGAAGGAGGGGGGTAAGTGTAGGGGGTAAATGAAGGTGTTGGCAGATGCCGGGGCTGCATTTTTGGGGACGCTATACTAATGTGAACGCTGGATAATGCTGATCTGATCAAAGATATTGACCCGTTCAGACACTATACTAGCAATGGAGATTTATTGTGTATGAGCATCTTCTTGGCAATAAAGGGGTTAAATGTGATTACTGGTGTACTGATGGGCAATCTGATGCTATCTTGGAGGGGGCGTGAAAACCACAGGAGTGAGAATCACGTGTATATATATATATATATATATATATATACAGTATATATGTGATTTTGCGCACCCATGCTGTCCTGTAGCAGTATTTCTGCTATAGGGCAGTCAGGAGGCGGTTACAGAAGTGGTTTATGTTACGGTGCTGTGTTACTTTAACTGACAATTGCGCGGTCATGCAACGCTGCACCAAAATGAAATGTACATCTTTTTTTCCCCACGAAATGAGCTTTCTTTCGGTCATATTTGATCACCTGTGCATTTTTTATTTTTTGCGCTATAAAGGCCGACAATTTTGAGAAAAAAAATATTTTGGACTTTTTGCTATAAAACATGTCCAGTAAAAAAATGTAAAAATAAAAATTATGGCATAAATTTCAGCCAAAATGTATTCTGCGACATGTCTTTGCTAAAAAAAAAGCCCAATACGTGTAAAATAATTGATTTATGTGAAAGTTGCAGCATTTACAAATAGCAGTATATATACTGGAATTTTTTTTTTAAAACTAATAATGGCTGCGAGCAGCGACTTATGGCAGCGATCAGCGACTTATGGCGGTGGTCAGCAACTTATGGCGGGACTGCGGCAGACATTTTGATACTGGGGGGAACTGACTTGGGGTCACTGACATCCCCAGTGATACCAATACAGTGATCAGTACAAAAAAACACTGACACTGTACTAATGGCACTGGGGAGGAAGGGGTTAACATTTTTAGGCAATAAAAGGGTTAACTGTGTGAGGGGGGTGTTTTACTAGTGGGCGGGGGGTGTGTTCTTCACAGGAACACGCTGTCCCGGAAAGCTAAGCTCTGCTCTCTGGAACAGTGTGCAGGAAACTGACAGGGAGCAGAGCTGCATTGAAAACAATGCAGCTGTGCTCCATGTCAGTGTTTGCCGGGAATCGCCAGGACCCAGCGGGTAATCACCAGCTGGGACCTGGTGACTGACACCTGCGGCTGCGATTCGCCACGCAGGTAGGGTGGTCGCGCGCCTCGCACACGCCCCCTACCCCATATATATAATCACATATATATACATGATTTTGCGCAGCGGTGCCGCCCTGCCGCAGTATATGTACTGTGGCTGGTTGGCAATCAGTTAATGATTCATACTCTGAATGGTCTAGGGTTGTCAGTGGTGTACCCCAAGGTTCAGTGTTAGGACCCTTAATTTTTACTATATTTATAAACAATATAGGGTCTGGGTTTATAAATACTATTTCAGTCTTTGCAGAGGACACCAAGCTGTGGAGTGGAATAACGTCCTAATAGGATGTCTTCAACTTACAAGCTGATCTGAATGCACTGTTTAATTGGGCAACTATGTGGCAAATGAGGTTTAATATTGATAAATGGTAAGGTTATGCATTTGAAGGCTAACAATATGCATGCATCATACATACTGGGGGGGGGGGTACAATTGGGGGAATCAATGGTGGAGAAGGATCTGGGAGTTCTGGTAGATCACAAGCTTAATAATGACATGCAATGCCAAGCTGCGGTTTCTAAAGCGAGCAAAATCATCTCTTGTATTAAAAGAGGTATAGACTCCATAGAGAGATATCATTCTACCCCTGTACAAATCATTAGTAATACCTCATCTGGAATATGCAGTTCCGTTTTGGGCATCAATTCACAAAAAGAACATTGGGGAACTGGAGAAAGTACAGAGAAGGGCAACCAAATTGATAAGAAGCATGGAGGAGATCAGTTATGAGGAAAGATTAGAGGAACTGAATGTATTCTCTCTTAAGAAGAGGAGATTAAGGGGGGATATGATCAACATGTATAAATATATCAGTGGTTCATATAGTGTATAGTGTAGAGCTATTCACCCTGAGGTCATCACAGCGGACAAAGGGGCACTCTTTACATCTGGAGGAAAATACATTTATTCTCCAAACACGGAAAGGTTTCTTCACAGTGAGAGCTGTGAAAATGTGGAATAGACTCCCTCAAGAGTTGGTTCTGGCCAGCTCAGTGGACTGCTTTAAAAAAGGCCTGGGTTATTTCCTAGGTACACAGAGTATAAGTGGATGCTAACATTTATAGGTAAAGTTGATCCAGGGAACATCCGATTGCCTCTTGGGGGATCAGGAAGGAATGTTTTCCCCTGCAGGAGCAAATTGGATCACGCTTTGCTGGGGGTTTTTTTGCCTTCCTCAACTTTGGGTAAAAGATTATAACTTTTTTTTTTTTAAATGGTTGAACTAGATAGATTTTTGTCTTTTTTTAGCCGGACTAACTATGTAACTATGTATAAATTGATTTGGACCACAGAGTTACAATCTTCCATGAAAAACAGCTCAGAACAATCAAGGGGAGTATTTGATGTTTCTCCTGAATTCCAGGTTGGGCAGTAGATGGGGGAAGTATTGGTGCTGCAGATTTTGTGGACTGCCAATCAGGATTTGCAAGCATGCCCAGAAGGACTTTATGGGCTCTGTGAGCCTGTATTTAAATTCTTGGTGGCTGCGGAATGCTATTTCTGCTAGCCACCACACTTGTACTGCACTTATGGGACTCGCCATGTCACAAAAGTGATATTGCAGTGCTGGTATGTAAATTGTCATAATGTACTAGGCAGCTAGTGCTTGCCAGTTCACCAAAAGGTAGTGCGGCACTAGTACTGGCTCCCTGGTGCATATGAGACAAGTCATGTATTCCTAGAACTTCAGCTACATGGGACGAGTATGCCTGATCTTAACAGGGACCTCTTCTCCAGCGTCCAAGCTACCTGTCGGGGTACTGCTGCTTTCTACAGGTTCATATTCTGAGGCTGATTCTGTCTGAGAAACTTTTTCTTCGCTCTCATCTAACATGCTCAGAGTCATGTAGGCCTCTTCACTAGTGTACCTCTTTAAGGACATTTTGGGCACTACATTTACAGCTACCTAGTGTGACTCATGGGAAAAAGAGCACCTGGCAGTCAGGGATTGCTTGAACCACTACCAATAAAATTCACCTACTAGTGTTAGCAGAGATCAGGCCTGATTCTGCTAAAGCTGTGGTTTTGTGTTCAATGTATCACAGGTGACAATGATCAGAAATTATACTGACACTGCACTTCTTATTGGGATGGGTGGGGGCAGAGGGCCTAAAAACAAGTGCTGGCAGCAAGTGGAGCTTATTCTGCTGATACTGCATTTTTTAGGGACACTACAACTAAAGAGGCACTAGTATAGTTCTGTTTGTGATCAATATACTGATCCGTACAAAGACTACATTAGTAATGGTGGTGATCAGCGACCTATAGCGTGAGTATGATAGTGTGCCAGCAATCTAATGCTAGCTGACCCTGGCTGAGAGGAACGATAACTGACCCTGACACCATCTGACATTGCTAGTTGCATTAATACAGTGATCAGTGAACAATACTATACACTGACACTATACTAATGGCACTGGCTGGGTGACAGGGGGTGATCAAAGGGTTAACAAAAATGGCAATCAAGGTGTTAAAATGTATTAGTCTAATGTGTGGGTGCAAATGTGCTGCTTTTACTCACGTGCAATATGTCTTTCTTCTCTCCCGGTAATGAAAAGGTTCCAGGGAGAGAAGATCCAGCTAGATTCTGTGCCTGTATTTACAAATACAGGCACAGCTCTACTCCACAGCTCTGTGCGCATGCAAACTCTGAACCCATATATCACTTTGCCTGTAGCTGCCACCCGTCCGCAGTGTAAGGTGAGTGGGCGGCTAGTGGTTATAGCATTTTCCATGAGTCCCCAAAACCTTTGGACTGTTTGTAATATGAGATGCCAACTGAAAACAGAATGAATAATGCTTCCTCTATGTACACTGTGGGGGGGATTTACTAAAACTGATGCATTCAGAATCTGGTGCAGCTATGCATAGTAACCAGCTTCTAAATTCAGCTTGTTTAATTAAGCATTGATAATAAAACCTGGAAGCTGATTGGTTACTATGCATAGCAGCATCAGATTTTGCATAATGCAGTTTTAGTATATAACCCCCACTGTGTGCACAGTGGGAAGCAGTGTAATCTTATGAATAATAACAATAACTTACTTTTTCCACTCTGATATTTACCATTTTTCAGTATTATGTAGATGGTCCCATGGCTGCATTCTTTAGTATGAAATTACTTATATAATATAAACACATACAGAAAAAAGAAAAAATGTAAACACATATTCTTGCCACAAATTCCTAAAACATATCCCTCTTGGAATCTAGTTTCACTTTGTTGCCGTGCCTATGACGGTTTTTATTTTCAAGGTCATGACCTAGTATGGGTATGTAAGTAGACTCATTCTGAAATGTTGAAGAATATCCAGTTGGATGTGCTATACTTTGTTACTAGCTTTCTGATGCCTGAGACAAGCTCTTCCCAGCAGATCCCACCCTTTCCAATAAGAGCAATTCAGTGAGCAGCAATTAAAGTCTATTTAAAAAAAAATGGTAATGGCTGCTTTGTGGTGCTGCTGAACCCTTTTTTAAAGTTTAGCTATAGCGCTAATCAACATAGAATAAGAAAAAAATCTTAGATATGATTTATTGATTGAATTATATAATTTTAGTGGTTGTATAGACAATATACGTACTTTTTTGGATATAGTAGGTAGGTGTTGGAACTAAGGACAAGGACAGGGTTATGCATGGTCTCATAATTCATTTTTTTTAGCACTTGCATCAGTGATAACAAGGACAGCCTCAGAAAACTACTAGACAATATCTATTTGCCAGTCAAAGAGGGAGTATTATCATTTGACACATGACCCTGCTACAATTGCCTGAAGAAAACTTTTTTTTTTTCAAATCTGAACTTATTCAGAATGGGGTGCTGCCACTGTATGCCAAGCTAATTGTAAAAAGAAAAATTCAATTGCTAAATATGTGTTGCCAGTATATGCTCTTGCTGAAATGGTTTATAAAAAATTATATTGTTCCATAACACCACCTAGAGTTTTACGGCACTCCATACATATCATGCATGAAGTAATCATGTAATAATACATATCATTATATATTTTAAACAAAAAGAGTTTGTATCTGTATAGAAATGGACATACACTATACTTGCAAAAGTATTGGGACACCCCTCCGAACCATTGGATTCAGGTGTTCCAATCACCTCCATGGCCACAGGTGTATAAAATCAAGCACCTAGGCATGCAGACTGCTTCTACAAACATTTGTGAATGAATGGGTTGCTCTCAGGAGCTCAGTGAATTCCAGTGTGGTACTGTGATAGGTTGCTACATGTGCAATAAGTCCATCCATGAAATTTCCTTGCTACTAAAAATTCCATGGTCAACTGTTAGTGGTATTATAGCAAACTGGGAACAACAGCAACTCAGCCATAAAGTGGTAAGCCATGTAAAGTGACAGAGCGGGGTTAGCGCATGCTGAAGCGCACAGTGCGCAGAAGTCGCCAACTGTCTGCAGAGTCAATAGCTAAAGACCTCCAAACTTCATGTGACCTTCAGATTAGCATGACAAAAGTGCATACAGAGCTTCCTGGAATGAGTTTCCATGGCCAAGCAGCTTCATCCAAGCCTTACATCACCAAGTGCAATGCAAAGTGTCGGGTACAGTGGTGTAAAGAATGCTGCCACTGGACACTAGAGCAGTGGAGACATGTTCTCTGGAGTGACCAATCATGCTTCTCTGTCTGGCAATCTGATGGACATGTCTGGGTTTGGCAGCTGCCAGGAGAACGGTACTTGCCTGACTAAATTGTGCCAAGTGCAAAGTTTGGTGGAGGGGGGATTATGGTGTGGGGTTGTTTTTCTGGGCTAGGCTCCTTAGTTCCAATGAAGGGAACTCTTAAGGTGTCAGCATACCCTTTGTGGGAACAGTTTGGGGATGGCCCCTTCCTGTTCCAACATGACTGCGCACCAATGCACAAAGCAAGGTCCAAAAAGACATGGATGAGAGAGTTTGGGGTGGAGGAACTTGACTGGCCTGCACAGACTCCTGATCTCAACCTGATAGAACACCTTTGGGATGAATTAGAGCAGAGACTGCGAGCCAGACCTTCTCATCAAACATCAGTGCCTGACCTCACAAATGCACTTCTGGAAGAATGGTCAAACATTCCCATAGACACACTCCTAAACCTTGTAGACAGCCTTCCCAGAAGAGATGAAGCTGTTATAGCTGCAAAGGGTGGGCCAGCTCAATATTGAACCCTACGGACTAAGACTGGTATGCCATTAAAGTTCATGTACGTGTAAAGGCAGGCGTCCCAATTTTGGAAATATAGTGTACAGTAACACCAGTGATGACAAAGACATGCAACATATATGTGAATTACTTGTGACTCACAAACAATGTACTTAATTAACTTTTGTGGTTCACTGGCACTCAATCATATCCTCATTGATATATGCAATTACTGTAAAATGTTTACAGGGAAAATGCTGCGCCCCTATGATAAATTAACTAAAGACTTAATATCTGTGTTACGTGAAATAAATTTGGTGATAAATTAATATATTATTAAACTATATTTCAATCCACTTTGCATGATTAAACTATAAATTAAATAAATATATTTGTAATTGAATTCAATTATGTGTGGAATATTATAAATAAAACAATATATATAATTGTGCAATAATACATTTTTGACAATAAAATTATATAACATAAAAATTGAAAAATGAAAAATGAAATATATAAAAAATGAAATATATAAAAAGTAAATAAATAAAAAAGTGTCCAAAAATTAATCTTTGTGTTCACAACACTGTTTAAATCTCTGCTTCAATTTTGACACTCTTATGAGCTCACCTTCTTGTAAACCTAATCCTAGGCAAGCCAGGCTTTTGATAAAATTAAATGATGACTTTTGTTGTGTGGTTGGATCCTTCAGGAAGATATGAACTGTGGGACTCCCCTCTGTTCTCCTGGATTAATCCCTGCTCCAGAGTCTGCTGTGCTTCTCTATGCCCCATTGCAACATTTTTTTTTTTTGCATTGGTACTTGTCTCCTATTGCTAATGCCTAACTTCCCATGCCTTTTTAGACAGAAGTTTTCTATTAGCCTTATCAATTAGTGATGAGTCAAACTGCCCTGGGTTCAGTTAGAGGTTCACCAAACATCAAAGAAGTTTAGATGCTAAACCCAAACCCTATTGAAATAAATGGGAGATGAATCTGTCAAATTAAAAACGCCAATTTTCTGGGCTTATAGGCAAGGGGTTGTCAAAAAATAGCATGGTGGGGTGAGCACTATCCTGGGTAACATGTACCGATACAAAAAAAAATTTACAAATCCTGTGTGGCCTGGAGCAGTGACTTTTTGCAACACTGACATTTACAAAGAAAAATGAGTTTTAAATTGCTGGCAAATAACATCTGTCTCCTAGCTTCTTTTTTGAAAGGAAAAACAGCACCTCCCCTGGCAAAGCACCTTGTCTCCATGTTGATGAGGACAAGAGCCTCTTCCACGCAACCCTTGCTTCATAGTTGTGAGGGGTCTACGGGCAGGGGGACATATGAGCTCATCATAATCTAAAAGCCCTTTTATTAATAAATATTTGGCCATATTTAGGCAATGATGTCACCTGCTCCATTCCCCACCTATTTTGAATACAAGTCCAGGAATTTCCTGTGATGTAATGAATGGGCCAGGTATGTCTTTGGTAGGTAAGGATGAAGCAGCTCCAAGCAGCTGCTGCTTCCTAACAACAATTGACAAGAAAAAGTTGTCATGTTTGTCCTCATTGAATATTCTAAATGTCTGGCATTCAGATTAAAGTTCAGTCTGTATATCGAACTACTTGCAGCCGCTGCTTTCTTGACAACCATTGACAGCCGGAAGCTCTCATGTTCGTTCATGCTGAACGCTCTAAACATTCAGACCGAACACTAAGCTCACCCCTACCAGCAATTGCCAGAATTCAAATTTGGGCTTGCCAAGTTTTAGCTTGGTTATCTATGATCTTATTAGTCTGTTATTTCCACCTACAGCAGAAAATATAAATCTTTGGCAGGTAAAACAACACCCCTATATGTATCTCTATTTGCTTATTTAGTTGTTTGCCTGGAGTTCAACTCTAATGAAAAGCCTAGCTTCAATTTCCTCTGCATTTTTAAAAAAACATTATATTGTAAAAAGAGGGAAATGAAAATCATTTTTGTAAAAATCCTGCACTAGTCAATTTATAATATGCCTACATCATCTTGGAGTATCTCCTTTGCTGGATATGTTGTATTAGGGATGAGATTCAGGTTTGCCACAAACTCAGACTGTTTGTGGTTCTGTGAACAGCTGAACAAACTAGCTACCTTTTAGTTGGTAATGTCATCTCCCAGGATCCTTGAGGCTGTTATGTCAATTACATCAGTGCCAAGGATTCTGTTGTTTAGCAGCAGTAGTGCAGTAGGGAAGCATCAAATAGTGGTGGGTCATCCTTGTTGTTTGGAAACATTGCAGGGTGGTGGGATTTCCTTATTGTTGATGGATCTACATCACTGGATGTTGTGATTGATGTAGATTTTATATCAGGGGGCATTATTTAGCAAGGGAGGAGAGGCTGTGCAGCCCCCCCCCATAAAAGTACCCCTCAATGTTGAAAGGCATGTGGTCTGACATGGTACAAGAAGGGGGGGCACAAGCAGATTTGGGGGGACCCCATTTTTTTATGGGATAATATACACAGCATGGGGTTCCTCTTAAAATTCAAATTTCCGTGCATGTCCTTATTGTTAGAAGGTGTGTAGCTTGGTATGACACAGGAAGGGGTGGAAGCATGCTTACTGCCTGCACGTGCTTTCCTGACCACCCAGGCTGCAAGTCTGGATAAGGGGTTGGTTGGAATATTAAGGAGGAATGCTACAATTTTTTTAAATTGTACTGTCCCTCAAATGTAAAATGTTTAGGCATTTTTCAGTAGTGGTGCAGCAAGGACGCATAATAGAGTGCAGGGAAACATCATCAGGCAACAGTTTGTAGAGAAGAGGCTCTTGCCCCTCAGCATTGGAACAAGATGCCTTGAAAGAGGATCTTTGCTGCCCTTTTATGCTTGGTGTCTCTCCAAACTTGACAGACATGTGCCATATGAAAGGGAGGTGCATGTTCGCTGCCCTCCTCTTCCTGACAACCCAGGCTTCATGCCTGGATATAGACCTGGCTGAATTTTTGATGGGATTTTTTTCTCTTTACATTTCTTGATGTGTACTCTTTCTTTAGAAATAAAAAAAAACAGAAAAGGGTTCTTTCATTTAGCAACAGTAGTGCAGCATTAAAGCATTGCTAGGCAGTGGGTCATAGTGGCAACAGGAAAGCTTTACCAGGCAGCAGGGCAGTGATTGACAAAGGATCTAAATCACTGGATTAAGTGATTGATGTTGGATTTACATCATAAAACACTGTTTACATTTTTAAAATGTCATTTTATTTAGAACTTTTTCACTGTATCTGTATGTTTATTTACACTTTCAGTTTTTTTGGGAATGAGTAATAAAGGATACTCCGGTACTCATTCTCCTGGGAGGACGCAGATATCTGGGAACCCCCTTTACTAAAGGGGGCTACCAAAGGTGTAAAAGGTATTCCTTTTAGTGGAAAGGATGTGGAGATTAGGACGTGTTCCTCAACATTTGAACAAAATGCCCTGCGACAGGGGGAAGTTTTGCATGTTCACTGCCCTCCCTTTCCTGGCCACCCAGGCTGCATGTCTAGATAATGGTCTGGCTGGAATTTTAGAGGAAACCGCATGCCTGTTTTTCTCTTTTTAGGGTCACTTTTAAAGGGCTACATCAAACTGTCCTGTAACTTCATTTGCAGCTTTAAGGTATCCCCCATCTAAGGCATGAATATATTTAATGTTGCCCTAAATGCCATATTAAAAGATAGTCTCATTGCATTATCACTGAGCAATAGACTGCCTATTAGCATTGGAAAAAAAAATACCAAGACTCCTATAGACTCTCATTGACTTCAATGGGGTTCATAAATAATTTCACTGATCAAGGAGTTAATGGCCAAACCTCCTGCTTTCCCAGTTTGCTCATCCCCAGTTACTGTACATGTACATGTTACCTGTTGATGTGAAAAACATTTCAAGCATTTTACTGCCAACTATAGATAAATATAGGAATATATCACACAGACAAATGTAAACACAAGACAAAGAGAATACTTCATAATCCAGTGAAAGTGCAATGTACCTGAATGGGTGATGAACACTATATGCAGTTGATTATCTCACTGCTCTGCCTTACTGTATCATATGTGTCAAAATGTGAGCATTCATTTCTTGATTAAAACATTGTAGTGTATTTATGAATATTATTTAAAAACTCAGTTTTCTTCACTTTTAAGTAGAGGAAAAAACATTCTGATTGGTAATATATCTTCTTAGCGATAAGTTGCATCTGTTTTGCTAATGTATTTATGATATGAAAAATGATTTATAATAAAGCACCAGCTATCTTTTTACGAAACATTTATACAGTTTTACTGTGAGCCCAGATCCCATAGGCATAAAACAATTATATGCAACCTTGAAAAGATTACATTAGCTTTAGAATGCATCAGTTTTATGCATTAGTTTTAAAATAGATGCTACAGTATGTGAATTGCTCATTACTTATGGTGGGGTGACTTTGCAAATAGAATATGTTTTGAACTGGAGCAACAGCAATTATTGTTTTAGTTATGAATTTATCATCACAACCACGTTATAACATCAGTATCGTACTGCAATATTTTATCCATCAGTTTATTTATTTTACAATGCAGAAACTGAACATAGCAGTAAATAGAAGAGTCAAGCAGGGTATACATGTATCAAAATTTAGTATGTGCATACTGCTGTCTGTTCAACAGAAGCCGATCTATCGACCGACTTTAGTTGAACGGTCCTACTGGAAAATCAGCATTTGATCAGCCACTGCAGCCAATGGCTTCAGCTCTGATCTATGTATATTGATGCCGGAGAAGGGGAAATCCATGCTGTGAGAATACAATGTCCCAGCGAAAAAGATCCCTGCATACAGACCCCATTTGTGGATTTGTACTTCCATATTCATCTGTCTATTTTGTCTCTGTCTACCCAAAAATCAGATCCGGCCATGCCCTTGACTGGAATCACCAGCACCATTGGTTTAATACATTTTTTCTTATAATTTCTTATGTCAAAACCTAAGCCTCCTCCCCAATATCAGACTTGTTTGTATCCCACAGCCTCCTGCATATGTTTAAATATTTTGCATAATATCTCTTCTGCATTGTCATCACTTGCACAGTCGTACACCATAAACTTTGATTGGACTGTCTCCTGGTGTAGTAAGCCATGGGATACAGATAACTGTGCATCTGTAGGGGGGAGGTACTTTAGGTTGGTGGAGAATAAAGAATACGTGACCTTGATTTGAAAGTGAATTCATCCTTTAAAGCAAACACGTTTTTAAAAAAATCACAATTTTGTACACCAGACTAACACATTTAAGCAATCACTTTTCCATTTTAAAATTCATGCTGTCATTATGAGTAAGCGGCATTTGAAAATCAGTGGTTCTGGCACCTTTTATTTATAATGTTTGACACCTTCACAAACAAACTTCATAGAAATTGCTTACAGGCTGCTAATTAGCAAACTTAGTAAACTGTCTAAGTAGTTTATTCTAGCTGAATGATTCTTATTAAACATTCTCTGTAAAGCTGAACCCTGATGGTCAGCAATGGACGGGAGCATTGTAGCATACGTCTTTCTTGACCAACTACAGTATGTGTACTTCTTTATAGGATTTCCCATAATTTATTTCTGTAAAAAGGGCTGCAAGCAGTTATGTTGGCATGAATTTGCAAACTGCAATAGACTGGAACATTTAAAATTAGTAATTTATATGATATTAGTCCAGATAAAGGAAATCCTAGACTTATGTTACAATGGAAAAAACATTTAAGGGTTTCATCTTGTATTACATATTACATCTTGTGTATGTGTTCCATTAGATGATTTGCTGTGCACTGGGTAAAATATATATCAGATTTCTTCTTACAGCACTAGGGAGTAGAGTTGGACTTGATGTTCGAGTCGAATGTAAGTTCGACTTGAACATTGGCCGTTCATGTGTTCAGCGAACACACAAACGGTAAGGGCATTTGACATGCTCTTTGCCCCCCATGCCCCACAATGCACTGTGCTCTGACACACAGGTAGGGGGCAATGCTTTGGCCAATCACAGTGCATTATGATGTCACCAGGGGGTGGGGTAACCCCATTAATGTCTCATGGTGGACCTGCCCCTTAGATATTTAAGAACTGTCATGCAGGCACATCTGTCAGACGGCGGGAGCCAGCATTGAGAGCGGAGCTCATTTTTTTTCTTTTTTTGGGTCGACAGGCATCATGATTGATGTTTGATCTACTTTGGGGGACATTTTTTTTTTTTTTTTTTAATGAAGGACTTGTCAAAGACTGTCTTCTGTCATATTTTTTACACTACACTTTTTTTTGTTAATGAGTAGCGGTACCATGTACTATGGGGTACTCATTCACATGGGAGGGGGGGATTTCCAGATTTCGATAAGCCCCTCACCCGCAGACACCCACAACCAGCAGCCATGGTTTTGGGGAAGAGGCCCTTGTCCCCACCAACATGGGCACAAGGTGCTTTGGGGCAGGGGGGGTTCCATGTTGAGGGCATGTGGCCTGGTATGGTTCAGGAGGTGGGAACGCTCAATGGCCCCCCCTTTCCTGACCTGCCGGACTGCATGCTTTTTTTGTTAATTTTTTATTTGTTGGCAATTCTTTTTACATTCAGCTGTCAGCGGGGTACCCCACTGACAGCTGAAACATTAAAGAATGTTTTAACTACTAAAATGTTGCATGGCTTAATAATATAACTCATGCAGTATTTTAGTAACTGTGTGGTATCTTACCGCATACACGTATGTGGTAAGCTACCGCTTAATGAATTGTCCCAGTTTGAATGTTTGACTGTGAATCGAACAGGGGTGTGTAAGGCACATCACTACTAAGGAGCAATACAATACATGACCACGATACCACAAATATCAACTCTACATGTGCATCATATTTCATGACTTCGACTGTGCACTTTTCTTATACTGATTATTTCTGCTCAGCAAGGGTTGGGGTTGGGGGGAGGCATTTGTACTGTAGGGAGGGAGAACAATAGTGCCCAATGGGGGTGGGGGGACAATAGAGGTCAATGTGGGGTGGGGGAAGAAAAAGGGTTCAGCCAGAGTAAAGAAGAGAACAATAGTACCAAGAGGGGTGGTAGGGGACGAATTGCTGTCAGTGGACAAGTCTAACACTTATTTTGCACAGAAGTCAGTCTACGCAGCCATTCATACCTCAACTTTCTCTTCCAATTGCAAACTGACAACTATTCCCCAGATTTCCACTGATCACAATATTGTGTTTTGTGTGAAAGGTAAAAGTTGTGGCCTCTATTGGCCGGTTTGGGGAACTGCACATTGATAAATGTGATGTGAAGTCATGAGTGTCAGGGCCAGGCTAAGAACAAGGCAAGGCAGTGATATTTCTTTGTCAAGGATACATCGTTGCCTGCTGCCCCCAGCTAATGGCTGGGACAAATGGCAGCCACACTATGAGTTATCTAGAGACAGCTCTGCAGCTTTTTATGTCTGATGAAAACCTAAAATTGAGCTATCTGATAAGGGATGAATCTCTGCTATGAGTCACTGGTATGAGTCATCCACATCTACTTGCATCTATCTACATCAGGCTTTTTATAAACTTGCTGTGGGTAGATAGAGGTACCGATGTGATAAGAAGTTAAAAAAATAATAAATATGTGCTTCATATTTGCCTGATTATAAAAGCAGAAAAGGTTTTCTTAAATATAATAAAGAAAAAATTTCTCAAACCACTATAAAGTCCCTTTTTAAGGACACTGTCAATTAAAAAAGAAATACATAGCACAGTCACTATTTTGCTTTTGCTGCCCAATTTTCCTCTTAAGCTTTGTTCATAAGGGGTAATGAAATGCATGCCCTATGTAGGGCTGTGTTTTTCAGGCACACAGATGCACATGTGTTGCATGCATCCCTGTGCCGACAGTCCCGTTGTCATCTATTTGCCAGTTCAGCTGCATGGACACAGCCACTGTGTCCCAATACAACATGTGTGCAGGTGAATGCTCACCAGCGCCCACATGGATGTCTTATTGGGACACAGTGGCTGTGTTCATGCAGAGGCGTGTCCCAGTAGACAACAATGGGACTGCAGGAACAGGGATGCATGCAACACCTGTGTATTTGCATGTTAGCAAAACTCACTGTTGCATACGGCACGCATGTCATTGCCCCATGTGAACGATGCCTTAGACACTTCACATAAGCATAGGTTCTTTTTAGGTATCTTTCTCTCCAAGGGTTTTCAGATTGAATAAACTCTTGTTAGCCATCTCAAAAGTGGCTGGTGCCCAATTCTTCGCATCCCACAAAAAGTCAACAATCCTTCCCTGAGGTGAAATGTCATTCCACTGATCAATGGGCTTCCAAATTAGCCTCTAGGGGGTAATGGGGCCTTTCTGAATATTGTAATAGTTTTTATTTAAAAGAAAAATCTACCCTTCTGTGTATCCTGTTATTTTTGGCAGATGTCTCCTGTTTTTCTATACTATTATGATCTAGTTGTCCACGTTGCTTGGTGGAAATATAAATGTTTTTGAAACAAGCATGGTAGCACAGTTTTATTATACCAACAAATAAATTAAATTTAAAAAAGCTTTTTTATTTTATACCATGTTGGAAGCAGTGACATTGCATTGTACCTAATACGAAAAAAATTAGTTGTAGCTTTCATTTCTGTGACTATTACAGAAAGCTTACCCAAGAATAGCATAATGGTTAACTGTTGCTTTTGGGGTTATGCTATTAACCAGTGTTCCTACTGGTGTCTTGTGCTCTATTTTCCAGATCATATTCTTTATTATATTTCATCAAAACTCCATCCCTTGCTGCCCAAGCATTTTTTATTACAGTTGACTCAAGGTTGAACAGTTTTCTAGAGGCACAGACAGCACTAAGTCAGTTATACTGGTAGCATTGATTGCAATAATAAAAAGATGTAGTAATGCAGCAACATACGATTTTTGAAATATGAGCCCAGATTTATTGTTTGTTTTCCTGCTATAAATATCTAAATTATAATAATTAAACCTATGAAGGACTTGATTATAAAGCCTTTCCTCTGAGCCTCTGATTGGTTACCACAGTGATCAGTCACTGTACAGCTCACCCCTATGTTGAAGAGAGGAAAAGAAAAAGAAAAGGATGTGGGATGTGAAGAATTGGGCACCAGCCACTAGGTTACATGAGTTGTTCAGAGATAAAACCCTCCAAAAAAGGTTTAAAGAGTCGAAGTCTCTGACCATTGGGTAACAAAAGAGATCTTGATGAGCAAATAAACTGGCAATAATTACATGCTCCACAATGATGAATACCCATAGGTTATCCCAGATCTGTGTGTTTAGAAGACTTGAAAAAGCTCAAAACTAATTTCTAGTTAACAGGGGGAGCCCTCCTAAAGGTAAATAATGGTACAGAAGGGATCATTTTTGATATTTTGTTGTCAGTTGTCAATAAATGCCAGTATTTTTAATGCACTTCCTAACTATCTCGTTCTGATTATTAAATGTGGTAACGATTCTAAGAGGCTGATTTTGGGTGGCTGAGTTGATTTTTTTGCCAAACATTAATTCAGTACAAGAATGGCCTGATGCCGCTAAAAGCCTTCTGCAGGCAGCTTTTGGAGTAATCTCTGTCTAATAGGCGAGTTTTCAACTCATTGTCAACTACTCTAAACTTATCCTCATCACCGCATTTGTAATAAAGTCCCAAGTACTGTGAATAAGGAATAGATTTAAGAAGTTGTTGGGGATGGAAACTGTTGGCCCTTAATATGGTATTAAAATATAAAAAATGTAGTGAGCGCTCCTGTATAATAATAAAGTAAGCAGCTAATAGCACTAAAAGGAGATCACAACCGCCTTAGGTAAAATAAAATAGATAAAGTGCAGAGCTAAAATCAACAAGCAGAGAAATCGATCTGAAAAATTTGATCTAAAAAGTTTGATCTAAAATTTTTGTTATCAAATGTTCGTTTAGTTCATCAATATGATATTAAAGTGGGCACAGCTATGAGGAATCCGAAAAATGGCAGAAATGCGCACTCACCGACCGCGCATAGGAAATGCGCATGTGTGTATTAAATCCCACAGATACCGATCTCCCTCAGGAAGGGATGTCATCAAACGATAGTCTGCTGGGCTCACAGGACCTCCTTAGGATCAGGATGGATCAGCCGGATAAAGAATCCCTCCAGGTGAAGGCTTCCCTCCTCTGGATGTAGTATAAAATTGGAAGCTGTGTCTGCTGACCCCTCAATGAGGGGCAAAAAGTGGAAGAGTACCCATAGTGTAGTATGTCACAAAAACTTTATTGATAACAAACTTAGCGCAGGGTAAATCTATGTAGGTGCTGGCAAATGCCAGGAATATAATGCAGGAAAAACAGAGGGTTAAAAATGTTACTGACCCTGTATAGTAGAGTAGCCGCCAGACCTCCTCGTGGTCTGGGCGGCAATAAGGTGTCACAGGCTGTCAGTTCCTCCTGAGGCCTTTCGTGCTAAGGCACATCAACAGAGGGGACACTGACAGCTCTGTGACGGACGCCAAATGTTTAAATAATGAAAAACGGGAGTCGCGCATGCACAGTTGCCAGGTCTCTGCGAAAATGGCGGCGAGTTAGTGCGCATGCGCGACTCCCGTTTTTCATTATTTAAACATTTGGCGTCCGTCACAGAGCTGTCAGTGTCCCCTCTGTTGATGTGCCTTAGCACGAAAGGCCTCAGGAGGAACTGACAGCCTGTGACGCCTTATTGCCGCCCAGACCACGAGAAAGTCTGGCGGCTACTCTACTATACAGGGTCAGTAACATTTTTAACCCTCTGTTTTTCCTGCATTATATTCCTGGCATTTGCCAGTACCTACACAGATTTACCCTGCGCTAAGTTTGTTACCAATAAAGTTTTTGTGACATACTACACTATGGGTACTCTTCCACTTTTTGCCCCTCATTGAGGGGTCAGCAGACACAGCTTCCAATTTTATACTACATCCAGAGGAGGGAAGTCTTCACCTGGAGGGATTCTTTATCCGGATGATCCATCCTGATCCTAAGGAGGTCCTGTGAGCCCAGCAGACTATCGTTTGATGACATCCCTTCCTGAGGGAGATTGGTATCTGTGGGATTTAATACACACATGCGCATTTCCTATGCGCGGTCGGTGAGTGCGCATTTCTGCCATTTTTCGGATTCCTCATAGCTGTGCCCACTTTAATATCATATTGATGAACTAAACGAACATTTGATAACAAAAATTTTAGATCGAACTTTTTAGATCGAATTTTTCAGATCGATTTCTCTGCTTGTTGATTTTACTGCTGCACTTTATCTATTTTATTTTTCTTAATATGGTATTGCCAGCATCTGTACACAGAAAGAAAAGAAAGAAAAGATTTTATTTTATTTTTTTTTTTTCATCATCATCATCATCATCATCATTATTATTATTATGATATTTTTGGTTTAAATTCTTCCATATTGTTTAAGATGATCATCCTTCCTTTTTTCTGTCTTTTTTTCCATACTTTTTCCATATTGTTGAACCACCTGTTGTTTTGTGTGTTTTTATCTTCTGTGTTATAAATTTATAATGTCCGTATAACAGCGCAGATCAACTGACTGCAGGTTTCTAGGATCTGTCAAAATATTTACATACTACCCGCCGAGCCCCCGCTTTTTTTCCCTTTAAAAGCACTCCTCCCATTCCCATTGCATAGATTGACAAAGGGGCAGTCCTTGTTGCCTTGAAACATGCTCACGACCCCCACACTCCCCATGCCATCCACTGAAAGTCTCCTGCATCTCGGGTCTGTCTCCAGCTTTGTTGACAGTGAGCTCTACACCATCCATTTAGGCGTGGTTCATCCCCGGCTCATCCCAGCTGTATCTGCTTAGATCTTCAGACACCAACAGCACCATTACTAGCAGGATCTACACGCCATGTATATATATATATATATGTGTATATATATATATATATATATATATGTGTGTGTGTGTGTGTGTGCTTTTATCCTTCTAATAAATGTGAGAATTTTTTTTATTTATTTCCTGGATTCTTAACATACTACGCTCAGGTGGTGGGTGGCACTTCCTGTGTTTCTCTTTTTTTATTACAGACGAGTATGCATCCAATTCTCTTCCAGGGAGCAGCAGCTGTGCCAAAGTAGAATTTTTAGGACTAATTCATCCATTACTGTCTATCTATAGGACTCTACCCCCATGGGACTATAAATATACTGCCCCTCCTCCTTTTTAGTCACCTTAGTTTACTTAGCACCATAATACTGCTTTTAAAAAGCCAATAAAGCTATACCAATTTTACAAAAGCATCACTATGACATCATAAAAGCATGCAACTCATCATAATCCATTATTGGAAAACATATATCCAATGTTCCACAGGAAAAGTGTCAGATGTACACATATAAAAACCCAGTCAGATATAGAATTATGAAACTCAAATTAATTTGCAGATTAGAGTATGTCTTCATCAGGGTTTTTGTTCCACTGACAATTTCTGTAATACATGAACATATCAACATTTGCTATACTAGAAAAACACAAAAAATGGGAAGGTATAGTCAAAAAATAAGTCAACAATAAACACCTATCTAATCAAATACAGTAACTCACATCTTAAGAAGTGCATCAAAAACAACTTTTATGAGGTTGAGTGTCTCCAATCTGGACTCTCCACAATTGCCCCCAGATAGCCTAAGGGATAAAGGAGGGCTGTCCAAAATTACAGTGTACCTATCAAAACTTTACATGATTACTTGGGTGGTATAGGGCAGGATAAGTAGCACTGAAGACTGGTAAATTATCACAAAATTTTAAAGAGGTAAAGAGATAAAAAAAAACTCACTTTAATCCCAGAGTCCTACAAGGCAAAGCTGTTGTGACACAATGATCAATAGATGGAACCACAGCATGTATCAAGGGATGCATCATTTCACATGGTAGGTCTGATACAAGCAGCTATTTTAGTTCCTAAAGAGACTAAAGTGTTGGGGAAACTACTGGCTGGACAGTTAAGTAAAATTAAGCTTCTTTAACAGGCCCTAATGGGCGATCTGGCTTGGACTCTGAGGGGTATGACTGGATCAACTGTGGGTGTAGGATTAAATCCTTTTTTTTTTGTTTGTTTATGGTTGAACTGGATGGACTTTTGTCTTTTTTTAGCCAGACTAACTATGTAACATAATATTACATTTTCAGTATTAGGCAGGAAATATTTTTAAGCAAACTAATTAATTCCAAAGAAGATAAAAACATGACACAAAAATACTCATATTATGAAATTATATGTAAACACATTTGCTATGCATTTATATTTTTTAATTAATTTATATTTTTAAAATTTACCATATGGCACATCTACAGAGCTATTCTCTGCTATGAATGCAGTAATTTCGTAAAACCTCAACAGGTGCAAAAGATGTAAAAATAGTCATCAGAAATAACTGGTGTGAAAAAATACTGGTTCACAAATAAGCATAATTGCTCTGGCTTACTATTTTGAATAATAAAGACAACAGTATAAGATTATATATAATGCTATTTAATTCAATGCCTTTGAAACATAGTTATGCAGAAGAATATAGCATATATAAATAATCCACATATTAACAAGATCATTGAGCTAATACAGTTAGTTTCTATATGATTATCTATGTTGTTCTCTACTTTTCAAACCAGATATATTATTGTACATGATATATATGATGAGTAATGAACCTAATATTACTTTAAGAAACTTTGTTGAGTTAGCTAACTTTAAGAAACTTTATATAAGTTAATTAGGTATTTTCTTGTTAACTTGAATTTTCTGTTTTTATTCATGAAACATTCTAATTTTATAGATAATTATTCACCAATATTGGATTACAGAGAAGTGCATCAAAAAGGTTCCAAACCCAAAAGCCTAACAGCATAATCTATTACATTACAACAGTACATTACGTTGCATACTATGCAAACTTTTATATGCAAATCAATGTGATTTAAGCCATATAACACAATGCAACATTAAAAATTGATGTACTCTGTTCTGACTCAGCAAAGCAAAGACAGAACAAGAAAGAGGGATAGGTTAAAAGTGGGTATCCTTACCACATAGATTAAAAAAAACCTTGCAGTAAGATATATTTTTTCATATAAAGTGAGTGCATGCTAAAAATATATATATTTGTGAACATTTCAGGCATTAGTTACCACTCACAGAGATCACTGTCCTCATCTGATAATACATGACAAGTACTTCATCTGCTCTCCAGAAGGTTGGCGCTATCTGTTCAAACAAAAATGAAAAAGACCAGCACCAGTGTTACCATCTTATGTGTAGAGAATCACGGAGGGGAAAGAAGGTGCAGGATAGTGGAACAGTTACCTGTCAGTATTCTAAAATGTGACACTGTCAGGAACTAGATCACCTGCTGGTGCTCTGCAGTTCCCAAAGCTAAAGGTAGTTCTTCCAGAGTCCATCAGTGGGTGTCTCTTAGCAGTCAGCAGACCCCAGTAATCAGTCTCCACCTAATGGTGGCTGTTGGGAGGGCATTTAGTCCCACCTCTACTATTACACTTTGCTTCAGTGTTTTGCTTTGCAAGCCAGACACTGCTTGTCATTTATCTTGCTCCTGATCTTGCTCTTGCCCTGCATCCTGTATCCTCTATCCTGCTGCCCTATATGTGCTTTCCTTGTTACTGATCCCAGCAGTCCTACCATATATATATACAGTGCTCAGCATAAATGATTACATCCCAACAGATTTGTCAGAAAACCTTTACTTCCCTTTCAGAATTAACATTTTCTAAGGGACACTATACTACAAAATACTCCCACAAATGCTGGCCATTGATTGCAAACAAGGTTCTTTCATTTGCACACACAACAAAAAGGATTTTTCCTAACAAATTCATTCAAGACCATGTTGCAAAAATGAATACACCCCAATGAAAGTCTTAGGAGCAAAGCTAAATTTTAGACAACAAGAATTAACAAGAATTCAACAATAGGTGAGTCTAACTATTCATTGAACAGGTGTCCAGCAGACAGTTGATTATAAAAGGGGGTTACTTAAAGAAAACCCATTCTTGTTTCATGCTGTCAGCAATGGCACCACATGGAAGAGGAATGTCACAAGGTCTTAGAAAGAAAATCATTTCTTTACACAAGAAAGATGAAGGCTACAAGAAGATCAGCAAAGCTGTACTTAACAGTCAGAATACTGTAGCAAAAGCGATAAAAAAAATGTAACAAAGATGGAACTGCATCCATCTCACAGGCCATCTTTAGAAGTTAACACCTCAACAGGAGCATCTTCTGATGGGAAGGGTTGAAGAAAATTACCAAGCAAGTTCATTGCAGTTAGCTAAAGTTATAGAAAGCCAAACTGGGTTGATTGTTTCTTGTGACACAACACAGTGCACACTACAGAGGAATGGCACGCATGGGTGTGGCCCACAAGGGAAGCCACTCCTAAAGCCCATGCACAAAAAAGCCCACCTAGAATTTCCCAGGGCCCATGCTGAAAAAAGAAGAAGACTACTGGGACTCTGTACTCTGGAGTGATGAGACTGAGTTAAATGTTTTTGTACTGATAGCTTCAAAACTGTATGGCGTCGTAAAGCTGAGGAGTACAAAGAAAAATGTATGGTGCCTACAGTGAAACATGGTGGTGGCAGTGTCCTTCTGTGGGGCTGCATGAGTGCTGCTGGTGTCGGGGAGCTGCATTTCTTTGATGGCATCATGAATTCACAGATACACTGCTCTATAGTAAAAGAAGATGCTACCATCACTCCTTGCCCTTGGTCATTGTGCACTTTTCCAACATGACAATGACCCAAAACACACATCTAATGCCATTGTTGCATTTCTGAAGAACAACAGAATGAAAGTGATTCAGTGGCCAAGTATGTCTCCTGATCTGAACCCAATCAAACACCTATGGGGAATTCTGAAGAGACAAGTTGAGCATCACTCTCTATCCAGCATCCAGGCTCTAAAAGAGGTCGTTCTTGAAGAAAAGAAAAAGATAAATGTTGCAATATGTCACCAACTTGTTCATTCCATGCCTAGAAGACTTGGTGTTGTCCTTACAAATCATGGAGGTCATACAAAATACTACAGAAATAGGTGCAGCGCTAAAATCAGAATACAGTAAAAATCTCTATAAGATGTATATGCATCCAAATGCCAGTGATCAAAAAAATTTGTGATACAATGGTAAACAGTGCGCTATTCGTGAGAAATGTTAAAGCACACATAAAGTCCTCATCCCAGGTCAGTGGTGATAAGAAAGGTGAAAAATCCTAGGAACAGATAGAGTGCGCACTCACCAGAGGTGCGTTTAAATAACGCATGTAGAGAAGTGTAATCTGCATAAACGCTCCAGCATCAAGGCTCTGGTCAGACCGCACTCCGTACTATCCTCTGTTTCACCGCGAAGCACAGTAACCAGGATTCATCAAACCGTGTAGGCGTCAGAGATACTCCTTAGTCCAGATAGGCACTCGTGCACTCCCCGGCTCCGCCGCTCCCCTCTCCTTCCCTGTCAGGCGGGAGCTTCAGAAGCTCCCGCCTGACAGGGAAGGAGAGGGGAGCGGCGGAGCCGGGGAGTGCACGAGTGCCTATCTGGACTAAGGAGTATCTCTGACGCCTACACGGTTTGATGAATCCTGGTTACTGTGCTTCGCGGTGAAACAGAGGATAGTACGGAGTGCGGTCTGACCAGAGCCTTGATGCTGGAGCGTTTATGCAGATTACACTTCTCTACATGCGTTATTTAAACGCACCTCTGGTGAGTGCGCACTCTATCTGTTCCTAGGATTTTTCACCTTTCTTATCACCACTGACCTGGGATGAGGACTTTACGTGTGCTTTAACATTTCTCACGAATAGCGCACTGTTTACCATTGTATCACAAATTTTTTTGATCACTGGCATTTGGATGCATATACATCTTATAGAGATTTTTACTGTATTCTGATTTTAGCGCTGCACCTATTTTTCTCCTTTATTTTGATCATTGTAAGGCTGGTTGGTTGCCTTTTTTGGTGTTCTAGCTGCTTATATATTTCTGTTTGTAGCGCTCGCTATATCATTTCCACGTACAAAATACTAGCTATAGTAGTTTTTGTTGTGGGGTATATTCATTTTTGCATCAACTAATTTGAGTAAAATCGAAGAATTTGTAATCCAAGTTATATATATTATGGGATTTTCCATCTTGATTTTTGACTGTTCACCAGGATATTTATTTATCTGTATGGACATTTTGTACATTTGCTTTCTTTTTTTCTTTTTTCATTTTTATTTTTTTTGTTTTCTTGTTTATTTATTATTGTCTGTATGTACATTTGTCCATTTGCACATATATATATATATATATATACAGTATATATTTTTTTTTTATGTTTATATTTGAAGAATGGAGTACTGAGCTATATTATATGCACTTTAACCACTTGCCTACTGGGCACTTATACCCCCTTCTTGCCCAGGCCAATTTTCAGCTTTCAGACTGTTGCACTTTGCATGACAATTGCACGGTCATGCAACACTGTACCCATATGACATTTTTATAATTTTCTTCACACAAATAGAGCTTTCTTTTGGTGGTATTTACTCACCACTGGGTGTTTTATTTTTTGTGCTATAAACAACAAAAGAGCAAAAAATTTGAAAACAAATGTTTTTCTTTGTTTCTATTAAAAAATTTGCAAACAGGTAATTTTTCTCCTTCACTGATGTGCGTTGATGAGGCTGCACTGATAGGCAGCACTGATGGGTACTGATGAGGTGGCATGGATAGGCAGCACTGATGGGTACTGATAGGCAGTACTGATAGGTGGCACTGATGAGCTAGCACTAATGAGGTGGCACTGATGATGCTGCACTGATTTGCAAAAATGATGGGCACTGATAGGCAACACTGATGGGCACTGATAGGTGGCACTGATGGACAGCACTGATGGGTGGCACTGACTGATGGCACTGACTGGCGGCAACAGCGCGGTTGGCAAGTGGTTGAAGTCTGAGTGCTTTTGAGGTTATCATTGTCCTTATACACATTTATCCATCTGTACGTATATACACTCTTCTATGTTTATCTTTATTTTGAAAGTAGAGTATGGTATTATACATGCTTTAATGTTTGAATGCTTTTTAAGTATACAACACAATTTTATTTGTGTTTTATATTTGTTTTTCAATTTTGATATTTTTTAGGTTATTGCATGTATTGAATTCACACTATATTTCCTTATAAAATAATATAGTTTGACAGAGTTATAGTGTATGCAGACTTGCACTTTGGAATTTTTAAGAAACAGCATGCCGACTTTTCTTGCAATAGTTATCTAGATTGTGTAGTGGATGCATCAGTCTTTATTTCTATTATTTTTTTGCTAGCTCGAGGTAACTATTTGGTTTGATGTATGATATCTATTTATCATCCACTCCGGTCCCGGCTCACCTTCCTGCTGTATCACTTCCATGCTGTAAACCATGTATGATATTTGCTGATCCCCCGCTCCTCTTCCAGCTGCACTACGCTAAACACCACAGTCTGGACATAACCACAAAGCAGAGCTAACACTTTATAAGCTACAGGTGTGGATAGGGAGCACTATAATAGGACTCGTTTACATGTGTGAACCCCCACTGTTGAGTCATGGTTTTACTGCTGTTCAACCACTCCTCCTGTTGCCACCAAGACAGGGGCCATTGGTATACACACGTGGTGGCTGTGATGCTTTGCTTGCATGGCAGGAAATATACCCCCTGTCATGCTTTCATGTGAACTCTTTTTCCCTCCCTCATCCTTCTCTCCTACCCCCCATCACACCCGTTGCTTATTGAATTGTTTATTGGTAATGTTTGAAACATCTTTGTATGCTAAGGTTTATGCTGCAGTGCCATGTAGGACGTGTGGAAAAGGGGTCTAACCCAGGCACTGCATATTTGACATCGCACCTCTAGGTACTCCAGTGGAACCTTAAAGGGTCACAAAACAGTTTCGGGGTAAGCAGCATCATGCATGACGTGATGGTTCAGGGAACTTTTGCTCTGCATGTCACGTTAGGCATCATACAGCTGGGTGAATGTATTTATTGTATGATTGAGACTGTATTGTTACATTGTGTATTTAAGCACTGCATTGTAGTACAGGGTGGAATTTATCCTGATAAAGTATCTTGTTTTTTATATACTCATATAAAAATAAGTATATTTTTTCAACAAAAAAAAGAAAAAGCACAAAGAAAGTATTATGGGGTATAAATTCTGAACATAGCAAAGCAGCACAAACTCACCGTTGTGTACAGAAATCTAGGCTAACCATTTTGTTTAGTGATAGCTGCCATGCTTGGTAATCAGAGTGTTTTAAAAACATGGGTCAAATGCAAGGCCTAATGAGGCCTAACTGATCTCATATGTAGATCAAAAGCTTACACCATCAATCTGCATATGAATGAAATATTAAGTACAAAAAAACAATACATTGTTATGTTGTATTTGCTCAATGACACTTGCAGACACCCATAAATGTCATTTTACATCAGAGTGGCTCCATCTTGACAGCTGCTCATGCTATTTAATAAAAGAAATGTTTGGCTGTCATCAGGTCAGCCTTTCATTACTGGTTATAGCAGTGGGGAGAGCTAGGAGATACTTTCTAGGAACTTAGAGCCCTCTCACACTGGTGAAATCTGGTGCAACTCTGCATAGAAAACAATCAGCTTCCGGGATTTATTGTCAAAGCTTAATTATTATTATTATACAGGATTTATATAGCCCCAACAGTTTGCTCAGCGCTGTACATTATAATGGGAGACAGTACACGAGACAGTACAGTAACAATACGATTCAATACGAGGGGTTCGAGGGCCCTGCTCCTTGGAGCTTACAATCTAGGAGGGAGGGGATAGTGCTACAGGAGGAAATGGCTGTAAGGAATGGAGTGGTAGGAAGAGTGGAGGAGTTCAGTAATTAGCTGAGGGTGGGGTAGGCTTCCCTGAAGAGATAGGTTTTCAGAGTGCGCCTAAAGGTGAGGAGAGTAGGTGATAGTCTGATGGATTGGGGTAGGGAGTTCCAGAGGATGGGGGAAGCCCTGGAGAAGTCCTGGAGACGGACATGGGAGGAGGAGACCAGGGAACTAGATAGTAGGAGGTCTTGTGGGGAGCGGAGAGTACGTTTTGGGTTGTATATGGATACCAGATCAGTGACGTAGTTTGTGGCAGTATTATAAACAGCTTTATACGTCAATGTTAACATTTTGATTTTTATCCATTGGGCGATCGGAAGCCAGTGGAGGGATTGGCAGAGGGGGGTGGTGGATATGGAGCTGTTAGTAAGGTGGATGAGTCTGGCTGCAGTATTCAGGATCAACTGAAGCGGGGATAGCCTGCGGTGAGGTAGGCCGATGAGGAGGGAGTTGCAGTAGTCAAGTCGTGATATAATAAGGGAGTGAATGAGTTGCTTAGTGGTTTCCGGGGTTAGGAACGGACGTATTTTGGAGATGTTGCGGAGGTGAAGTCTACATGAGTTTGTCAGCGATTGGACCTGGGGCTGGTAGGACAGATTGGAGTCTAGGATGACACCTAGTACTCTGGCTTGAGGGGTGGGACTGATGGTGGTGTTGTTGGTCTTGATGGAGAAGTCTTAATTGAACAAGGTGAAGTTAGAAGATGATTGGCTACCATGCACAGCTGCACCAGATTCTGAGTGAACCAGTTTTAATAAATCTCCCCCATAAAGTAGCCATTTTAGCTGCTAAAGGATTTGTAACTCTGTCCATCTCTAAATCTGGCTATACATGATTACTTTTTTATTTCATTCAACCAACTGGTTGAACAAAAAAAAAAAACAAATGAGTTGATTCCCCCAACTACATATTCAAGGTGAATGGAGGGAATTACTCTCACTGTGCTATTGAAATCTGAAGGCAGGGAGCCTTCCCTGCCATCAGATAAACAAGGATTAGTGCCGCTGACAATAGGCAGCAGCACTGATCATTCATGAAAAATTTGACAGGCTGGTTGTGCAAAAGTCGATTGATAGATTGACATGCGTACACCCCACCTGCCCATACATGGATCAAAATCTGGCCAGTCCCTGCTGGACTGGACACATTTTGATCTATGTGTGGTCGGTAAGGTGGAGCCCAGGACACCATTGACACTACGCCGCCGGTGCCACGTGGAGGCCCGGCGGCCATCTTTAATCTTAAAGGCTTCTGCAGACCCAGATTGACCCCTGCACCAGCCTTTGAGAGGAGGAATTTTCCACTTCACACACTTCTGTAAGGATTTCTGTGACTGCTGGACCTCCATTTCACCACACGAGGGCGCTTCATCTCTACTATCTTCAGCTCCTACCCATTACCAGACCAGAAAAGAGAGGGGAATCTCCATGATATCATATACACATGCGTATTATTAATACGTTTCTGGTTAGTGCGCATTTCTAACTTTTGCACTGGGAATCAGCGAGCACCATTACTGGACTGTGATTTATTGATTTATTTATTCATTTGCTTTGGTTTCATTTATTATTTATATCTGCCCACAATATAGTAACATCACACAGCGCTGCATTTTCTTTATATATATACTTTTTTTTTTATAGTTTTTAATGTGTTTTCTGATTGCCTAACCCCCATAATGCACCTGTGAACCATGGACATGTGAGTCAAGAAACATACCAAAAATGCAACTGAACGTGTTTTTGATGTATTTTTGATGTGTTTCCCATTGATTTCAATGAGAAGTGAGATTCTAGTGCCCTGTTAAAACTTGCATGCATGCAGGACTTTTCAAAATGTACTGCACCTCCAGCACACTGATGTGAAGAGTTACATAGGATTTAAATTTTTGATGTCCTGTTTTAGTGCAGCAAAAGTACCCGAGTGTGAAAGGGACCTAAGTGTAAGCTTTTAGGAAGTATCTCTTACATTCATCCTTAAGTGGTATACATTCATTAAAGGGGTATGTTGTATTTCTGCCAATTCCTGTACAGTCTGTGTTTTAATTCAATTGATTTGTGTTTGTTTATGCCATTCCATGGGTTTTTTGCTGTTACTATTGTTACAATTTTGTCAGTAATTTAATGTAGAGTTACTGTAATAAAGCACTTAATTTATTGTGTAAAATGTTTTGATCTTTTAGACAGTGTCACAGTTCATGATATATCTCATATAATAAATATTCCACTTATTTCATACTACCATCAAATTATAAAAGAAAGATTCATTATTATTCTGTCTTAAACACAGCAGTACATATTGCTTTCTCATTAGTCTAAAATATGTTTATGTGTGAAGCATAATAGATATGATAAAAAATGCATAGGGTGATGAATGCATTACATTTGAAAATATACATGAAAACATAACATGCAATGGTTGACTAAAATAAATTGGGAATCCTAAGGGCTGCTAGATCATTTAATTTCAATTTCTATTGGAAGGAAAGTAACTGCTATGCAAATGAGTTCCCTTACAAATCTGCTTGATTTTTAGATCTCTCCCAAAAATTCATTAACTTTACATTATGTCTTATATTTCCAAGCTTGTATAGAGATAATTAGTGTCTGGATGTATTAACTAGCTAAAGCAAAATTAATTTTGATTATATGAATGTGAATGAAATCCCAGCCTATAAATATTTTCTGTCGTTTCCCCTATTGTCTGATAGCTCTTGATCTTCTTGATATATTATACCATTACAGTACTTGTCTGTTAAAGCTAAATACACAGTTGAAATGCATATATGCAAAATCTGATACAACTCTGCATAGAAACCAATCAGCTTCCAGGATTTATTGTCAAAGCTTAATTGAACAAGCTGAAGTTAGAAGATGATTGGCTACCATGCACAGCTGCACCAAATTCTGAGTGAACCAGTTTTAATAAATCCCCCCCCCCCCCCCCCGTTTTAGCTGCTAAAGGGTTTGTAACTCTGTCCATCTCTAAATCTGGCTATACATGATTCTTTTTTTATTTAATTCAACCAGCTGGTTGAACAAAAAAAAAAATGAGTTGATTCCCCCAACTACACATTCAAGGTGTATGGAGGGAATTTTTCCCACTGTGCTGTTGTCTTCTGAAGGCAGGGAGCCTTCCCTGCCATCAGATACACAACGATTAGTGCCACTGACTATAGGCAGCAGCACTGATCATTCATGAAAAATTCGACATGCTGGTTGTGCAAAAGTCGATTGATAGATTGAGATCCGTACACCCAGCCTGTCCATACATGGATCAAAATCTGACCAGTCCCTGCTGGACTGGACAAATTTTGATCTATGTGTGGTCGGTCTTAAGATTTACAGTCCCCTCAAACAGGTGGCTAACACCATTTACAGGTAAGAAATGTAGTTGTGTCCTCTTAAGTCAGTAAAAGAGCAGCAGATTGATAAGGAAATCTCTAAAAACATTTACCTGCAGTATACCAGATTGTCTTCCAGTCCTGCCCCACTCTCTTCCAGTGTCCCTAACAACGTTTGGGAGTAAAAAACATTTAACTTGATATCACCCCGAAATGCCATTAGGTTTTTCCATCTCCACCTCTGCTAATGGTTTGCTAGGTTTTCTTGCTACTATTTTTTGGTACTGTTACTGTTACAGTCCTTTGCTGTATATACAGTACAGGGGTTAGACTTAAAGGGACTGAGATTGAGCTCTTCAGTCACTTTTGCAGCAGTTGTTTTCTTATTCCCGGTCACAATCCTGTGAAATGTCCTTTTGTCTCTTTTGGTCAGTTAACCATGTTGACTGAGCTTATGCTTAGCAGATGACATTTTCCCGGAAACTGTATATGCAGTCATAACCTATTACTGTACCTCTTGACACAGCAAACAAATTGCCAGCTTCAGTCACAGAGGCACCAGCCTCTGCAGGCACCACAAATGTGCCCTCTTTGAAGCTCAAAAGCTCTGACATGACTGTACTACTAGCAGCGCGCAGTGAATGACGAAAGTGAGGCTTCCCACCTGTTAGCTAGGTGTCTCATCACACAGAGGAAGCAAAAGAATGTTACATCACTTCCACTTTCAAAATGAAACACTTTGTCACTTTCACACCTTTTTAATTTTTTTTTGTCTAACCACTGTATGTTCATATGCATAGGTTTGGTATCCCCCAATATGTCTTATTTTCTGCTTACTATTATGTAGTTTACTATTGTATAGTTTAGAGATGATTTTGGAGGGATCCCTTATACATGCTAAATGCATGGTTTTTTTTTTGCTAATATGAGAATTTTCATACATAATATTTATCTTTAACTGAGGTACTTATTGTGCTGTCTTATATTTGTACTATCACTTCAGATTTTGGGTTAGATTGAGCAAATACCATTTTTTAATTGCTGCATCTATATAAGTTAACTTCTATTGCAGTCTCCAATTTATTTATTTTTTTTGTTTCTGGTACAAAGAGCAGTTTCCTGTTTTTTAACAGCAAAGACATGTAAAGGGAGCATAGGCTTTTATAAGTCGAAATCAGACCAACAAAACGTAATAGCATAAATCTTCTAAGGCCCACTTAACCTGACACACTTCCTCCCCAATACTATAATTTTTATCTTTCGGTGTCAGCTTCCAACTTAAATAGACCACTGGGTGCTCCTCTCCATTTACCACTTGATAGCACACTCCCCAGACTTACACTTGAGGCATACTTTTTTTAAATCTGGAGCTACCAGCTGTGATTGTTTACACAGAACTTGCTTCAAATTATGAAAAGCGTTTTCAGCCTTTGGACTCCACTAGAGTGCTACAGAGTTCTAGCCTTTGGTTAGGTCACTTAAAGGTACTTCTACAGTGGCAAAATTTTGTATGAATCTATAATAGTGTATACAACATGCCAGGCCTTTTTGAACCTTATGCAATTTTTTAGGTTTGCTGTTTAGTTCTCTTTGCTAATGGAATTCAGGACCATCTGAAAATTAGTGAGGTAAATTTCCTAGTATATGCTAAAAATAACTACATCAGTTATTAGGCTGGTTGATAAGGTCTAAGAACATCATCTAAAGTGTTGATAAGTTCTAAGAACATCATGTATAATTCGCTAGAACTTAGAAGGAGCTCCTCGCCAAATGCCAAAGGGCATTTCAGTATATTGAAACAAACTGGAGGATAGAAAATGTCATCTTTTTTTCTCAATAAACTTTTATTTGGTTTTACAAATATAGTTACAACAAAAAAAACAAAAATAGGACAGTGAAAAACTACACAATATCACATTATAGGTGTTGAGGTAAAGTTTAACAAAGCGAAAAAAGGAAATTAGTATAAATCCTAACAGTCCTACTAGTTCCATGAAATAATAATTTTAGAGTATCCAAAAAGAAGGTTAAACATAATAATATCTTAGGTTACAGTTTTGAACCAGTCAGACCAGGGCTTCCATGCTTTGTCAAATTTAGTAATTCTATTGTTTAGGTAAGCTAAAACTTTCTCATAGATGAAGTGGGTCTGGACTAGCTCAATGACTTCTTTTAGAGAAGGGGCTAAGTATTTTTTCCAGTGTCTAGTAATGGTAAGTCTTGATGCTAGAAGAATATGTGTCACTAAGAGTTGATAATGGATTGGATATATATCTATATTTATATTCAAAATGGCTAGGGTAGGATCTGGTTGTTTTAATATCCCAGTAATTTCCAATATCATGTGGAAGACTTTATATCAATAGCTTCTAATATTTTGACATGTCCATAATATATGTAATAGAGTACCAATCTGACTGCAGTTTCTCCAGCATTGAGGACTATGTTGTTCTGAGAATTTGGCCATTTGGTAAGGAGTTAGATACCATCTTGTGGAAATGTTGTGCGTTAGCTCCCAAATGTTAACACATCTAGCAGCTGAAAACACATTCCTGAACGCACATTCCCACTGCTTATTAGAGATTTCAGTCTCTAACTTTTTTTCCCACTTGATTAAGGGAGTAGTCTTATTAAATTCTGATTTACATTGTAGAAGGTTATAAAATAGGGTTATACCACCTGATTTAGGAGTAGCGGAGCTATGGAACTGTAAAGATACTTTGGGTATATATATTGTTTTTACTGGATGTTTCGATAGGCAATAACTGATGCGTGTATGGGTTGATTAAGTTGGTCTAATAATGATGCTTTGTGATACTCCCTAATGTCAAAAAATCCCATTCCTATTTTTTTGTGTTTGCTTAACATATTATGTGAGCATCTAGGTCTCCTATTTCCCCAGACGTATTTTTTAAGCATAATGTCGGGGATCGTCGCGCCGCTGGTCCCGGCGCAGGCGCAGTACACCTCCCTGTACGCGAGCGCCGAGACTTGGCCGACCGCGGCAATCAGGTTCGCGCATGCGCAGTAGTGACCGCGGGCGCGCGCCTGGCACCAATGACAGCGCAGGGCGGGATATTTAAACGGCCCTGAGCTGTCATTCAGTGCCTTTTGGTCTTTTGTATCCTGTGAACCTGTGAACCTGTCTGAAGTAAGTTGCTGACCCGGATTGTGCCCTGACCTTGCTGTTTTCTCCTGTTTTGACCCTTGCTTGCCTGACCTCTCTCCTGTATGCCCCCTATTGGATCTGACCTGCTGTTGCTGACCTGGCGTGTGACCCGACTATTCTCTGCCCGCTGTTCTGTACCGCACCGTCCCCATAGTTACCGACCCGGCTTGTATGACCCTGCTCCTGCTCAGCCATCCATCCATCCATCCATCCGTCCCTCTCTACGGGGTCTCCAGACCTCCTCATACCTGGCTCTCTCCCGTGGGAGCCCCTGGCGAATACCCCTACCACTGACGGGTGTCCTCAGTAGTCACGACCTGGTCCTGGGGTACTCCAAGTCCATCCCCACCATCAGGGGCCCTGGTGAACAAGTACCCTGGGGCTTAGACTCCGTGCGCTGGGAACATCCGACCAGTGGAGTGCTAGTGGTACCGCCGGGCGGTCCCTTACAGTACCAAAAGGCCATGACTGAGCCTAGAGGAGGGCCCTCCCCGTTAGAGGAAATTTGCAGGCACCTAGCTACTTTGACGCAGGCCGTAACGGTCCTGCAGGACAGATGCATGCAGCTGGAGAATCGCATCCAGACTGGCTCTATTTCTGATCCTGCCCCACAGGCCCCGGTTTCTGCACCCCCAGCCCTGGTAGCTCAGGAGCCAGCCTCAGGGGCTTCCGCCCCGCTCCCTATGGTAGAACCCCGAGTACCCCTACCGGAGCGTTTTCACGGGGACCGCACACGCTTCCGGTCATTCCGCGACTCCTGTCTCTTGTTCTTTGAGCTACAACCCCGTACCTTCCTGACCGAAAACGTGAAGGTAGGATTCATTATTTCACTACTACAGGGTGAACCCCAGGATTGGGCCCACCGGCTAAGGGGAAACAATGATCCTCACCTGGGATCGGTCAATAGTTTCTTTGAAGCAATGGCCATCTTGTATGATGACCCACAGCGGGCAGCCTCTGCCGAAGCGACCTTATATGCGCTCCGACAGGGCCGGCGGGCGGCAGAGGAATACGCCTCTGATTTCAGGCGGTGGATGGGGGACACACGCTGAAATGAGTTCGCTCTATTGCACCAGTTCCGTATGGGACTCTCCGATCCCTTGAAAGATGAGCTGGCCCGGGTGGAGGTTCCCGAGTCTCTAGAAGACCTTATTGCCCTGACAATTAAGATTGACCGAAGACTGCGGGAACGCAGGCTTGAGAGGTCCGGCCAGGGTCGCGGAAATATCTGGGGTCCATTCCTAGGCCCCAGCCCACCAACCCGACAAAGCATCCAGAACCCACCACCAGGAGATGTTCCGGAACCTATGCAGCTAGGTCTGGCACGGCCTAAATTATCACCGGAGGAACGCCAGCGCAGACGAGCCCAGAACCTCTGCCTTTACTGCGGTGAAGCTGGTCATATGGTGCGATCCTGCCCTCAAAAAATGAGTAAGTGCACCCGTTTTTCTTCCTTGTCTATTAGCAATACCTGTCCTTCGCAATACTTAGTAGTGCCCCTCTCCTTTCAGCTTCCAGGAAAGATCGTGGAGGTGACAGCCATAGTTGATTCGGGGGCATGCAGCTGTTTCCTGGATCTAGAGTTTGCTCACCAACAGGGTATCCCTCTCCAACACAGACAGAAGGGCTTCAACATATTTTTGGCTGATGGTTCCCAGATAAAATCGGGGGTAGTTAATCAGGAAACTCCCCCCATTGCCACTATCATTGCCAACCAGCACCAGGAATTCCTCCGCCTGGACGCTATTGCATCACCTCTTTTCCCAGTCATTCTGGGGCTCCCATGGTTACGGGCCCATAACCCCCAGATTGACTGGGAGACCGGGTCAATCTCGTTCCCTTCCCCATACTGTCGGGAACATTGTCGCACTTCGGGCCCCGCGGGGCCCCGAGTTCTCCTTTGCTCCGAAGGAGACTCCGACTTGAAACAGGTTATTCCCGCAGCCTATCATGGGTTCCTGGATGTGTTCAGTAAGCGGGGAGCCGACACTCTGCCCCCCCACCGCCCGTATGACTGTCCAATCGACCTGTTACCAGGCTCTGAAATCCCTTTTGGGCGTATTTTCCCCCTATCTGAGCTTGAATTGGGGGCCCTGAAGGAATATATCGAGGACAGCCTCCAGAAGGGATTCATCCGCCCCTCCACTTCTCCAGCAGGAGCGGGAATCTTCTTCGTGGAGAAAAAAGACAAAACCCTGAGACCTTGTATTGACTACCGGGAGCTGAACAGGGTCACGATAAAAAATCGTTACCCATTGCCATTGGTACCAGAACTGTTTCAGAGCCTAAAGGCTGCGGCTATTTTCACAAAGCTTGATTTAAGGGGGGCCTATAACCTGGTACGCATAAGAGAGGGGGACGAGTGGAAAACTGCTTTCCGTACCCGGTTTGGCCACTTTGAATACTTGGTCATGCCATTTGGGCTGTGCAATGCACCAGCCACCTTCCAACACTTTGTGAACGACATCTTCAGGGATTTTTTGGATGTCTTCGTTATCGTCTACTTGGACGACATACTAATTTTTTCACCCTCTCTAGAGGATCATAGGATACATGTGGCAAAAGTTTTGGGGCGATTGCGGCAGCATGGGTTATATGCTAAGGCGGAGAAATGTTGCTTTGAGCAATCTAGCATCACGTTTCTAGGCCTGATTATCTCCACTGCGGGGGTCGCGATGGACCCCCAGAAGGTCTCTGCAATTTTAGATTGGCCTGAACCCACGGACAAAAAAGGTGTCCAACGGTTTATAGGGTTCGCGAACTTTTATCGGAAGTTCATCAAAAACTTCTCGGGTCTGGTCTCCCCCATTACCCAACTAACCAAACTTGGAACCCGGTTCAAATGGACACCAGAGGCTCAAAAAGCTTTCGAAGCTCTGAAAAAGCTGTTTACCTCGGCACCCATCCTGGGCCACCCGGACGCGGCCCTGCCCTACATCTTGGAGGTAGATGCATTGGAGAATGCGGTAGGATCCATCCTGTCTCAGCGGAAAGGCACCAAAGAGTTACTCCATCCCGTAGCATTCTTCTCGAGGAAACTCACCCCAGCAGAGAAGAATTACGATATCGGGGATCGAGAGCTGCTGGCTATCAAAGCAGCGCTAGAAGAATGGAGATACCTGCTGGAAGGTGCCTCACACCCTATATTGATTTTCACAGACCACAAGAATCTGGAATATCTGAGGACTGCCAAGCGTCTACGCCCACGGCAGGCAAGATGGGCCCTGTTCTTTTCCAGATTCAATTTTCATATTACTTACAGGCCCGGATCTAAAAATACGAAGCCTGACGCGCTATCTCGTATGTTTGAGGACTCCGAAGAGGAACTGGTACCCGACACTATCTTGTCCTCAGGGAACTTCTTGGCGCTCCAGACGGACCTTCGCTCCAAGTTAATAGAAGCATCTACGGCCACACCAACCCCAGTTGGGGTATCCCTCCAGAACAAAGGGGGACTCCTGTGGAAGGAGGATTCTATCGTGGTACCTGAGGAAGTCCGGACCCTGGTTTTGGGGCATTGCCACGATCACCCGCTGGCGGGTCACTTTGGCCCAGTCAAGACTCTGGAGCTTCTCCGGCGCTCGTTTTGGTGGCCAAACATGGCTAAGGATTGCAAGCGCTACGTGAGATCCTGTACCATCTGCCAGAAGAGCAAACCGTCAAGGAGCAAAGCCTGGGGGCTGTTGCGACCTTTGCCGATTCCCGAACGGCCTTGGCAGAAGATCGCGATGGACTTCATAGTCGAGCTCCCACCGTCACAAGACCACACAGCAATTCTGGTGGTTATTGATCGCCTATCCAAGATGGCTCACTTCGTGCCACTAAGGAAGACTCCGTCAGCAACCGAGACGGCGCGAATATTTACCCGGGAGATCGTTAGACTTCATGGAGTACCCGAGGACATCGTCTCTGATCGAGGGGTCCAGTTTACATCTAAGTTTTGGAGGGCTCTGTGCAAGGCCCTGGACATCAAGTTGTCCCTCTCCTCCGCGTTCCACCCTCAGACCAACGGTCAGACCGAGAGGACGAACCAGACCCTGGAGCAATACTTGCGTTGCTACACGTCTTTCCTGCAGGATGATTGGCTGTCTCTTTTACCCCTGGTGGAGTTCGCTTATAACAACGCAAGCCATTCGGCAACGGGGCAGTCCCCATTCTTTTCGAATTATGGGTTTCACCCTGTCTTTCTCCCTGACTTGGTCTCTGAATGCCCGGTTCCAGCCACGCAGGATGCGTTGACCTTCTTCTCCGTCAATAACAAATTACTCCAGGAAGCCATCGCTCGGGCCCAAGAGGACAATAAGAAGGAGTTTAACAAGAAACGAAGAGGGGATTTGGCGTTGCGGCCTGGGCAGAAGGTGTGGTTGGCCACAACCAACTTAAAGATGCTTTGTCCCTCGAAAAAATTGGGACCTAAATTTGTGGGGCCTTTTCAGGTAAAGCGGATGGTCAACGAAGTGGCATATGAGCTGATCCTTCCGGCCACGTTCAGAATTCATCCAGTTTTCCATGTATCTCTGCTGAAGCCAGTGATCCCAGATGCCTTCCCAGAACGAGAATCCCGACCCCCTGAGGCCATAACGGTCGAAGGACAAGAGGAATTTGAGGTGGAAACGATCCTTAAGTGCCGAAGAAGGGGGGGCCAGACCCAATTCCTAATTAAGTGGAAGGGCTATGGTCCTGAGGACAATTCCTGGGAACCGGCTCATAATGTCCACGCACCTAGACTAGTCCGGGAGTTTCTTCGTGATCACCCGTGGTGGAGAGATCGGGTGGGCATCCGGAGGTTGCCCGTAGGGGGGGGGCAATGTCGGGGATCGTCGCGCCGCTGGTCCCGGCGCAGGCGCAGTACACCTCCCTGTACGCGAGCGCCGGGACTTGGCCGACCGCGGCAATCAGGTTCGCGCATGCGCAGTAGTGACCGCGGGCGCGCGCCTGGCACCAATGACAGCGCAGGGCGGGATATTTAAACGGCCCTGAGCTGTCATTCAGTGCCTTTTGGTCTTTTGTATCCTGTGAACCTGTGAACCTGTCTGAAGTAAGTTGCTGACCCGGATTGTGCCCTGACCTTGCTGTTTTCTCCTGTTTTGACCCTTGCTTGCCTGACCTCTCTCCTGTATGCCCCCTATTGGATCTGACCTGCTGTTGCTGACCTGGCGTGTGACCCGACTATTCTCTGCCCGCTGTTCTGTACCGCACCGTCCCCATAGTTACCGACCCGGCTTGTATGACCCTGCTCCTGCTCAGCCATCCATCCATCCATCCATCCGTCCCTCTCTACGGGGTCTCCAGACCTCCTCATACCTGGCTCTCTCCCGTGGGAGCCCCTGGCGAATACCCCTACCACTGACGGGTGTCCTCAGTAGTCACGACCTGGTCCTGGGGTACTCCAAGTCCATCCCCACCATCAGGGGCCCTGGTGAACAAGTACCCTGGGGCTTAGACTCCGTGCGCTGGGAACATCCGACCAGTGGAGTGCTAGTGGTACCGCCGGGCGGTCCCTTACACATAAATTGTAGTTTTGTTAGATATGAAGATTTCAATTGGGATTGGAATTGATCTAAATAGATATAAAATCTGTGGCAATATGAACATTTTAAATGCAGTCTGCCAGACCAGGATAGTTCATGTGTAGCCATTTGATTAAGGTGGGTTTGAATTTTTTAAATGAATTTAGAATAATTGAGAGTTCCTAGGTCAAAGGTTTTGTTTGTCAACAATATTCCAAGATAAGGAATGGCTTAATTTTTCCAAATGTAGGGAAATTTGTTTTGGAGGTGTTTTTTTTTAGATTGTGATCTACACTTAGATTTAGGATATTAGATTTGGATGCATTTATTTTATAATATGAAATTGTTGAATTGTATGAGAGTTTGTTGAATTGCTGCTAAAGATGTAGAGGGATTAGTTAGCATTAAAATTATGTCATCCGCAAAGAGCGTTATTTTGTTGTTGATTTTACCTACATAGAAGCCATGTATATCTGGATTGTTTCTTATAGTTTCAGCAAGCGGTTCAATTGATAGGTTAAACATTAGTGGCTACAATGGGCACCCTTGTCTGGTACCAGTCGTAATTAAGAATGGTTTGGATAGCATGTTAGATACATAGACTTGGGCGGAAGGATTTGAGCAAAGTGTTGAAATAGCATTAATAATTGTTCCTGAAAATCCAAATTTGTGCAGTACTTGGAACATGTATGTCCAGTGTATCCTATCAAAAGCCTTTTCGGTGTCCAGACCAAGTAATAAGGAGAGAATTTTATGTGAGTCTGCATAATGAATTATGTTGATTAGTCTCCGGGTTGCTGCAGATGATCAAATCTGGGAGTATATTGGCCAGTCTGTATGCTATAATTTTAGCGTAGATCTTAATATCCGTATTTAATAAAGAAATAGGCCTGAAATTTTGTGGGTTATCTGGATCTTTACCTGATTTGGGGATTGTTAAAATTAATGCTTGTAGCATTTTGGAAAGTAATGAGGTGGAAGAAAACCCATCAGTGTATAGTTGGTTTAGATGAGGACTGAGGGTATTTTTGAAAATGTTATAGTATTCACTGGAAAACCATCTGGTCCCAGACTTTTGCCATTGGGTAGTTTTTCTATTATTCTGTTTATTTAATTTATTGTGATAGGGGAGTTTAAGATACTTAGTTGTGATTTCAAAAGAGTGGATAAGC
Organism: Staurois parvus; assembly: GCF_062004578.1. Classification (NCBI taxonomy): domain Eukaryota; kingdom Metazoa; phylum Chordata; class Amphibia; order Anura; family Ranidae; genus Staurois; species Staurois parvus. The sequence goes on along the minus strand of NW_028319228.1, from coordinate 8,875,810 downwards.
AAATTTGTGATAAAAGGGGGGGCGCATGCGCGGCCAGCTCTCGGATGGACGCGGCTTGAGTCCCGCTCTGTCCCGTTGCCAGAGATACCACGGAACACACCGGCCCCGAGGCTCCAAACACGGATGGCTACATCTATGAAGGGTGTGCAACCCTCGAGAGCGATGCCACGCCACCGCAAAACCCCTGGACTACCAGTGAAATTAATGAATTTATTTCCTGCCGTGTCAGCGGGGATCCAAGATGGCTCTGGCTCCACAACAGACAGGCACAGCAGCCTTGAGGGAGACAGCACTTCCCAGCACCCAGATGTTAGGCTGAGAGCTCCCCTGTATCCTGGAGACCTGGGTGAGTCCTCTCCTCCCCTGTCGCCCACCATAAGCAGCCCAGCAAAATCGAGGCCACGCTTAGAGGGGGATTCTTTCTCTGATAATCATTCCATTATCTCTTCATATTGATGCTGAGCCGTCAGTAATAGAAACATTCCCTGCGTCTGATCAGCCTATTACGGAAATATGTATGAAAAATATGCTATTATCCCTGCGTCAAACATTACACAGTGATATAACAGCGTCACTAGCCCAGATCTCCAATGTGGTTCAGCACCAAGACCATAGAATACGCCATATTGAAACAAGAATGGGAGAATGGGTCATGGAGCATAATGACCTAATTGATGCACATGTAGACCGCACCACAGATATTGAGCAAATAAATCTGAAAGGTTTTGACTTGCTAAAATCCTGGAATATAATACCCACGGATCCGCCACGATCCGCCTTTAACAACAGCCAACAAATGGAGGCAGAGTGACCCCGGCCTAATGCACCCTCAAAGCACCACAACTGTACCACCTTGGACATTATACCCCAACCTACCCATTTCTGGCAAACAGCCTTTTTCGATTATACCCATGTTACAAGTTAATGTTCGGCATGACCTCTGTCCTGGTCAAAGCCTATTCGCACCCCCCTGTTTTGAGTTAGCATATTCCGCTACTCATATTACTTTCGTTTTTTGCAAGCATTTTTTACCCCTTTTCATCCTCTTACCTTCCTGCACCACCAGTCGACCATTTGACTCAAATCTTCTATTGAAACATGCAAATCCTATTGGAACACAGCCTCCAACTCCTCGTTCGAGCCAACACTACCATTAATATAGGCATTTTTCGATCAAGACCGCACGTATCCAACTTCGCTCAGCATTTCAAGAAACGACTAACCTACTTCATTAACCAAATCGACGATCAACAAGATGATTAACATCACGTCTCTTAATGTTCGTGGCTTAAATTCTCCATTTAAGAGATCAATGCTAAAAAAAGAAACCTGCGCATTCCATGCCGACATTCTCTTCCTACAGGAGACACATTTCGCATCTGCCAAGACTCCCAACCTGATCTTACATCGATTTTCTCACGTCTATATAGCTAATAACCCCAAGAAAAAAAACGGTGTCATCACAGCTATCAAAGATTCCACACAATTTCAGTACATCTCTGAAATAGCAGACCCTCAAGGTCGCTACCATATCCTAGTCTGTAAAATTGAGGAGATCCCATATACTTTGGTAAATGTATATGGTCCTAACAACAAATAGATGAAATTCTACAAGAAACTCTACTCTACCATCTCCTCTCAAAAACAGGGCAGACTTCTCATCGGAGGAGACTTCAACGTCATCGGAAACCCACTTCTGGACTCTTCCTCAGACAAACGTTCCCCTAAACAAAGCTTCAACAGCTTTTTACATACCCATGATCTCTACGACATCTGGCGATGTCAGCATAGCCCCCAACTAGTCCAGAACTACAGACCAATTTCACTATTAAACACAGACATCAAACTTTATGCCAAAATAATAGCCCAAAGACTACTTCCCCTACTGCCTACACTAATTCACCCAGACCAAGTAGGATTCATCCCAGGTCGCCAAGCACCAGACGCAACCAGACGCAACCAGAAGACTTTTATCCCTCCTCCACAAACTAGACACCACCAAACAGCCCTCCATATTCCTGTCCTTAGATGCAGAAAAAGCATTCGACTGCATACACTGGCAATTCATGAAACTGACACTTCAGAAATTTGGAATTACAGACTGGATGCTTTCTGCAATCCTCTTGCTCTATTCTAACCCATCAGCTAGAGTGTTAACAAACGGCACACTATCACAACCCTTTCTCATTTCCAAAGGCAAAAGACAAGGTTGCCCTTTATCCCCTATAATCTTCACTTTACTCATCGAACCCTTAGCTTCAAACCTCAGAGCTGACCCGTCGTTCACAGGAATCATACACCTTAACAGAGAACACAAAATTAGCCTCTTTGCAGATGATATTATATTAATGATAACTAACCCACACAAATCGTTCCTTACGATTCGTTCACATCTTCAAAAGTATTCAGATTTTTCATATTATAAACTTAATGAGCCCAAATCTTCTATTTTAAATCTTCATACACCTACCAAAATCCAAAAAACACTAACTGAACAATTTCCCTTTTCTTGGGAACAACATAACATTCCCTATTTGGGAATAAAACTCACTTCTACAATAGATAAGCTATACGCGTCAAACCATGAACTATTACTTGAATCTATTCCAAAGGAACTTACTAATCTTCGCACATCAACATTATCAAAACTAGGAAGAATAGCAACCTTAAAAATGTATATACTACCCAAAATCCTATATATATTCTGCAGACTCCCTATTCCTATCCCTAATACCTTTTTTACCAAATTACAAGCGATACTTGCCAAATTCCTCTGGAATTCAAAGCAACCGAGATATACTACAAATCTCTTAATACGCCCAATATCCAGAGGAGGTGCAGGTCTCCCACATTTGAAGTCATACTATACTGCCACTCTTCTAGACCAAATTTATTTCTGGTGGCACCCTACTCAGGAAAAAACATGGTCTACTGTGGAAACTCCTCCACATATCCGGATCTTATCACGGGATATACTGTTTACACCAAGAATACCCCAGGCCAAAACTATACTCAATCACCCATGTATCCAGGCATCCTTACATGCATGGTATGAGCTCTTAAACTGCAATTCAATTGAAACCACATTGTTGCCTACTCCCATTGCCACGCTTTACCTCATTATTCCCTCTTTAAACCTGCTACAGTGGGAAAAACGAGGAATAGCTCATATACAAAACCTATATACAAAAAACATTTTAGACCCTTTTTCCACCCTACAAAGGAAATTTAACCTTCCTGACACGGAAAACTTCACCTATTTGAGAATAGCGCACTCTCTACAAAAAAACAAATGTTCCACATGTGTTGAACATCCCTACCACCGCACACAAATTCTTTAACAAAACACAATACCAGAGAAAAGGGATCTCTGCCTTCTACACATTCATCACCAGTTTACAATTTTCCTTACAGACAACCTCCCTAAGCAACTGGGAGAAACTTCTCTCACAACCAATTCAGCCACAAACATGGGAAAAAACCTTTACCATTACTCATAAAGCTTCCCGATGCAGTTCTCTCTGGGAATCGTACATAAAAATTCTACACCACTGGTACTTGACACCGGTCAAGCTTTCCCTATACTATCCTCAATGCTCCTCTGCTTGTTGGAGACAATGCGGGGACACAGGATCAACTCTCCATATACTCTGGATGTGCAAATCCCTTAGATCATACTGGAATACGGTCTTCCAATTGGTCTCAACACTAGCTGAATCCCCAGTTATGCCTAACTCTGCTCTTGCATTACTTCATATTGGAATTGATCAATTCCCAAAAGAATCTCGTACTATTATCATTCACATACTAGCAGCCGCTAAAATCAATCTCACAAAATTGTGTAATTCTACCAAAACTCCCTCTCTCACCTCGCTTATAGCTGTTCTTAACGTCCAATGCGATATGGAGAGAAGATCAGCCCTTAATAATTCCTCCTACCATAAGTTTAAATTCCATTGGGCTAGATGGCTACGAAACCCGAATTGTTCCATAAAATGTTGATTACCTGATTGTACAAAACTAAGAATCTTTTGCACTAGACTGTTACGTTGCTATTCCCCCTCCTTTCCCTTTTACCCTTTCCCTTCCCAGCCTAACCTTTACCCCTGTTTCTTTCCCTTTGACATAACTTACACACACAGCTACGGTTCTATACCCAAACAAACTTCTCAGGTTAAAATAACTGATGTTAAATATGTCCCCAGCCAAATGGTGGGGAATTTATTTCACACAATTATTTTCTTGTTGTTAAAATTGTTGACTTGAATCGTATTTTGATAACATGTCTGTTTAAAACCTTCAATAAAAATTATTGAAATATAAAAATTTGTGATAAAAATACTTGTATGTTTTCCATAGAAGGTTGGAGAGTGGATTTGTCTTGATTTAGGTTATAAAGCAAATTGTAGTAACTAGCAAATGAATTTGCTATTTCTTGTGGATTAATGATTTTAGTCTTATCTTTTGGGTTGATAAGATACGGTATTTTAGTTCTAGTATCCAGGGATTTCATTTTATTTGCTAGGTATTTCCCTGCTTTGTTTCCATTAGAGTAGTAGTTGAGTTTTAATCTTTGCGTACTTCTATCAAACAGGTACATTAGTAAGAAGCGTAATTCGTTCCTTAGTCTGGAGAGTGTATTTGAGGTGGTTTGATCGATTTGAGCTTTATTTTGCGTATCTAGTTTGCGAATATCCTGCAGTAAGTCATTAAGCTGTTTATTTCTTTGCTTTTTAGCTTTAACGCACATTTGTAAGATTATACCACATATACATGCTTTGTGAGCGCACCAAAGGGTGCCAGAGTTTGATACAGATTGCGAATTTATATGGAAGAACTCCTCAAGATGTTTTTCAAGTATCAAGTTATTGTTGGGGATTTTTATAATGGACGAATTTACGTGCCAGAGGTTGTGTGGTTTCAATAAGTGGTTATCTGAAATAGTAATTGAAACCGGCCCGTGGTCTGACCACGTTATATTGCCTATGGTTGATGTGGTAACATTTTGCAGTAGCCATTTACTGTACCTACCAATATAAGGTCAATTCTCGAATAAGATTGGTGTCTAGCCGAAAAAAAGGTGTAATCTCTTTCACTTGCATGTTGACACCTCCAAACATCATAGACATCTTCATTTATTAGAAAGGGGTATAGGGTTGGGGTAGTCTTTTTTTGAGATTTTGTTGAGTCTAGGTTTCTGTCAACTATGAGGTTGAAGTCACCGCATAGTATAAGGTAAACAGAACGATTGTTGGAGATTAGTTTGAAGAGCTTGGTAAAGTATCTTTTTTGATGAGTATTAGGTGCATTAGGTGAGTATTAGGCGCATATGAATTTACAATAGTGTAATCTGTATCATCTATAATATATATAAGAATCAGGTATTGGCCTTCGGGGTCTGAGATATTTTTATGAAGAACAAAGTTCACTGTATCTCTAATAGCAGTGAGTAGTCCTTTTTTTTCAGAGGCATTGACAGTATAGACATGTGGAAACTTTTTGTTTGAGCATTGAGCAGGGTCTGAATCTACGATATGAGTCTCTTGAACACAGAGTATATCACATTTATCTTTAAATGCCTGTTTCCACATGTTTGTATGTTTGGCCAGATGATTCAAGCCATTTACATTAATAGAGAAAATTTTTATACCCATTGAATAGACATATTTACTGATATTAATAGGGGATTAACCAAGGGGCCCCTAAAGCAGTAATAATTTTTATGTACATGTCAGTTAAACCATTTAGACTATCAGGAATTACACGATAGTAGAAACAAAAAAGAAAGAAAGAAACAAATACAGATAACTGAACAGATAACAAATCAGTAAAAAATAGGATCTTAGCCAAGATCCGAATGCAATGAAAATTGCGTAGTACTTTTGGGGCAAAAACAAAACAAGTGATCTTGCCAATGGCTGGCATACTTACCGGTAGTGTGTTCGGTAAGGGTAGTACCCTTAGTGCCTTGCTTAAACATGTTAAATTACATCTAAGGTACCATGTACCATGAGATAAGATTGCAAATATACGGTCAATGTTTAGTTTGGCATTTGTGAGTGACAAGGTTCCACTCTGGAGACACTCTGGTGGTGGTAGGATGTTGTGGGTCGCTTTCTGGAAGAATGTCCCACTCTCTAAGACATTGCAGAGCTTCCTCTAGGCTGTTGATTGTGATGATTGAGTCATTTCTGGTGACGATTAATTTAGTAGGGTGACACCAACGATTAATAATTTTGTGGTTTCATAGAGCTTTTGCTATTGGGAGGAGATTTTTCCTGAGTTGCATTGTGCGCTTAGATAAATTTGTGAAAAGTTGTAAAGAAGAGAATTGTGCAAGCAAATTTTGGGGTTTGTGCGTAATTTCCATGATTTTTTCTTTGACATGAAAAAAAGTAATTCTCATCAAGACATCTCAAGGTATTTTATCTGGCAGATAGGAGGGTTTTGGAAGGCGTTATATTCTATCGATGGTCAGATCTATGTTTGTGGCCTCAGGTAGGAGGTTACGAAAGAGCTCTTGGGTATATGCTCTCAAATGGTCAGGCTGTATTGATTCTGGAATACCTCTTATTTTAATGTTGTTACGTCATGATCTATCCTTCAGATCTGCGACTTTATTTTTGAGCCATTCAGTTTCTTCATCCCTTCATCCCTGTGGGCGTCTGCTAGGGTGTTAAAGGAAGTGGTGTATTCTCCCATTTTGTTTCAACATGGTCAACTCTGTCGCCAACATCTGTTGCATAGAGTCAATTATATCTGACTGTATGGATGATCTTAATGAAAGGAGCATATCCTTCATTAATGAATCAGAAATAGGCTGACTGGTAGTAGAAAAGTTAGCCATTGGATCTGAGAAATTACTTGCAGAATGTGAAGTATTAGTGTGAGTGTGAGAATCTGTTGCAGCATGCTGTGGGTTAATATCTGTCATTCTAGGTTTAGATTTTGCTGGGCTCTCAGTAGGGGAAGTAGATAAAGCAGGTGTCACAGGAGAAGCTGCAGAGACTTGCCTGTGTGCTGAGTGAGAGGAGGAGGATCCTGAGCTGCTGCTGCCATGTTGGGGATTGCTGTAGTCCGGCCGAGGGGGAAACTCTGTTAATTTAAGGAGTTTCCTCTCAGATTTCCTCTTTTTTGTCATCTTCCTGATGATCACCAGGCTGTTGCCTCTCCTCTGGTCGCTTTTGGAGTGTCAGGTCTGCCGCTGCTGTGTGCCGGCACTGTGAATACGACAGAGCTGTGTGGTTATGCAGACATTCAGCTTCTGCTCCAGCCATGCCCCAGAAAATTTCATCTTATCTTTTGCTTCCTTTGTCAGGGAAACCTGCCAATATCCCCTAGTGAGATCAAGGGTGGTCAAACGTGGCCAAATCCAACCTCTCAGTCAATTCATCAACCTGAGGCATGGGGTAAGCATCAAACATTGTTCAGTTTCTGGAAGCCATTGCAAAAAAAACATCCAGCTTGGCATTCAAGACTACATGGCTACACCATTCATTTTTCTATAACCCCAATGTCTAACATTCTCTGTACCTCCTCTGTAAAAAGAAGAGAAATAGTGCCATTCTCTTTTTTTTATGGTTCACACAGAGTCTCTTCTAGCTCTTTTTGAATCTGTTGCCAAACATTGTTGGATTTTCCCTTTACCACCTTTGGACTCTAAGGACTTTACTTATGTAATTTATTTACTAGCAATCATGTAATAAATCTGGACTATTTCCACTTAGTGCACCAAATATCTCTCCTGTTCTGTACTTCCTCTGCCATTGCTTGTCTGTGTGTTTTTGGAATTCAATAGGGCTTATGACAGACACAAAACTTAGGGTCCATGACAATATTCTGGTTAATTACCCCAGCTGGGAAGGTCTGTTGCAAAAATTCCTTTACTTCCTGTTTTTAGGCAAGTAACAGAGACTCTCTTTTAACTTTGCATACCCCTCATCCTGTCACAGTGGGCTCATAAATAATGATTGAGAGAGTCTCTTTATTCTTTCAAGCCTCAATCAGGTTGACATAATAAATTTGTTCTTTTTCCATTGTAAATGAAGAATCCCCCTATGGGACTTTAATGCAGCAACCATGTCATTACACATATAATCAAAAGAACTTTTTTAAAACATGCTTTTATTACATAGACATACTTGTAAAAGATACATAATTTAAAAAAAAAAAGATATATTAGCTCTGATTTATCCCCACATTTTATTAAGTACACTTTAATTAAGCATTACATATGTATAAACTTACATATTCTGATATTATTTCTCAAAACTCGATGCATTGACTGGAATGTATGCACTTCATCTAGAACTATAAACTGGATAGATGAACACTTCTAGGTATAAAAGTACAACATGCTCATGATATGCATAGTATATACCAATACCTCGGTGCATGTCATATGGCATTTTCAGTTACAATAAATTACAGTAAAAAAGTGAGCACTCTCTAGTAAGCAGCTAAAGCACTCAAGGCAACCAATATAAAGCCTTGTCAAAGCATAAAATATATACGTGCAGCACTGCACTTATCTATTTTATACATTTTCAGTTACCTGAATATGCATCAAACGGGGGGAGAAACGACAAGAGGCCCAAACAGGGGAGCAAAATCAGGGGGCAATGCCCCACCCTGGGCTCCACACATACAAGGAGGCCCCACACAGGTAATTTAGTCATAACTGGATCACACTGGCAAGTTTTATAGAGAAGCTTAAAAGCCAAATTATCTACAATAAGCGAAATAGGTTTTGTGATGGAAAAAAGAAGGGAAAAAGTACTTATGGGCAAAATAAATAAATAGAACATTATAGTCTATAAAAAAAAAAAAAAATATATATATATATATATATATATATATAGAAACCCACCTAAAAGTGTGGGCCCACACTAAGACTGATAGATTGGTCATATTTAAAGACTTCAAATTTGTCCATAAAAGCAACAGATCATACCCAGCCATCATACTGATTTTGGAAATTTATGATAACAAAAATAACAAAAAAATGTTTTTATATATGAGAATTTCTATACAGTCCTACAGCCCCATCTATATTCCACATAAGTAGTATATGGCGATAGTGTCCAGTCTCCTTACATAATTTACCTGATATAATAAGCCTCCTCTCAAAGCCAATTCCAAGGACACACAAGCCAAAGACTCTATAGGAATATTCAGAAATAAATAAGGAAATCTTTTTTGCCATTTCATAAGGCTAGCTTATAAGGAAATTCACTTGTTCTTGAAGAAGAAGGACATCTACCACTATAATCCCCACCAAGGCCCAAACCAGGATCTTGTCAATGCTTCGTCCTCCTCCTTAATCCTGTATGGGGAACTCTCCCACCACCATGATCCCCGAGGGAGGCCACCTTCAGATATACCCCCACAAACAGGAGCTAATTTCTAACTCCTGTTGACGCTAGCTAATGTCCAAGATATTCTAAGATGGGGGCAGGGAGCTGCCACCCACCACACATGCAGGTGCCAGTAGTGGGTGGACCGGCTCGGAAGATGACACTCCATCCATGGTGGCCGGAGCGCCAAAGGTGTGCAGGCATGGCCACGTGCAGACTGTGCATGCACATAACACCTCATATATCTCCAAGGGAGGACACAAAGGAGCCATCCCCAGAATGTAATCGGTGCCCTGCTAGCCTGAAAGCAGGGGTTGAGCTCTGGTGCTATTGCAAAGGACACAGCTGAATAAACTTCATACATTTTTAACTGTAAGTCTTATTGTGCTTTGAAAGTCCCACCATGTCAACTAGGTTCTAAATCTTTTAATGCCTCCTTACAGATGTCAGATTTCATAAAAAAAGGTATAGTAGGCACCTATAGGGGCTTCTACAGGTGAATGAATAAAGATATGGTTGCTTTTATCAAACCAATGTTTTAGCGAGGCACAGTCTACCTTTCTTAAGAAAACAAAGAATAATGATCTACCTAAATATCACCTAAGGACCAATCCTAGACTCCCATAGTGTTAGCATAAACAGTGCAAATTACAACATTTATATAAAATACACATACATGTACCCCTTTGGGTGTACTACAGTATCAAAAAAGTTGTGTGGTACTCTGCAATATATATTATATAAACTAGAAAGTGATACAGCGCAAATGACAAAATCAATCAACATAAACAAGCTACGGCAAGTATGACGTATAGGATTACATACAATGAAAAAATTCAGTCAGTTGACAGGAAGTCACGATGTGACCAGGTTTTGCACATTTTGCCCACATTGCATTGTGGGATTTGCAGACCCAGTCGATGCTGATTTTTATATGTGATTTTTAGTGCTTTTAATAATAAAGCATCCTATAAGGATTTTCCACTATGAGGGCCTGGCACTCTGTTTATTTTCATGCCCAGGGACCCTGAGTGGTGGAGAACCTGTGCGTGGAGACCCGAGAGAAGACTCAGGATTACAGGAGTGAGAGTTCACTTATACAAGCGTTCTTTGACTTCACTCTGACAGAGAGTCACACATCTTCTGGTAAGCTGATATCTTCACTGGGGGTTAGGACACATGGTATGTTTCTCTAAGAAGTGAAACTGGCACATACAGAGATCTCACATGATATTTTACTGATTATTTATTTATTTATTTATTACAGGTACTTATATAGTGTCATCAATTTACACAGTGCTAACCACATAGTTTGGATTCATCTTATGGGTGCTGGACTTTTACACTATTTGCACAAACATTTCATTATTCATTCATCATTATATGTTATTTGGTTTATTTGGATTTATCAATTACTGATATCGCGGCATGCTGTTAATTGAATATAAAATATATACTGTATATTATGAAAGTGGTTCCAAAGCCTTAAGGTTTTTTGCTTTAGAGCAACCTCTGTATTAAGGTAAAAAAAACATCTGTGTCCAGGATTCCCCACTCACCCACCCCTCAGTCCCCTCTTATACTACCTGAGCTCGATCTCAATTCAGCTCTGTGTATGAGAGCAGTAACTCTCTCCACTCTCTCCCTCCTCACAGGGCAGATTGATAGCAGTGGGAGCTATTCACTCCTGTTGGAGTCAATCAAATCCTATGAATAGGGAGCAGGGTTGGGGAAATCCACACTGTCTGTGTCTATGAATGATGGCAGTGAGACGTGGGCATGAATCAGAGTACCCCCTTAGCAAGAGCAAGTTACATGTTTGTTATTTTTATATACAAAGAATTTAGAATCACTTTAAAAAGAAATTTAATCTTATCTGTGTAGAGGTTTTGCTGAGATTACATGCAATACCATGTCTGTTATCTCTACAACACAATGCCATTTAAAGGCTACGGTATACAGACAAAAACAATGGATGAGATTAGATCTGTTATTTAGGTAAAAGGAGACAGATGGAGTTTAAAATAGAAAATAAAGACAGACTTATAACTGATAAGTGAACCTTACAGGAATAATATACAGTATTTTCTAACAGTACCATCTACAATACATTGATTCCTCTTTCCTATTGACCTAATTATTGAACTGAGATTATATACAGACTTTTGAGCAAGCCCAGCTGTGACTGGTTTTCAATAATATATATAACAAGTAACATGCAACCAATGTTTAACCACCTTCTGCCCGCCCTATAGTACAATGACGGGTGCAAGGTGGTTCTCTCGTTCTGATAGGACGTGATATGACGTCCTACCATTCTCACTGCGCATGCGCGGCTCAGGGAGCGCGCAGCGCGGTGCTCGCTGGTGCGCTGTGTCCCTCGGACACAGCGGATCACGGAAAGAGCCGAAGATGTCGGCTCGGTCATGTAATCAGCTGTGCCGTTTATCGGCATTTCTCTCCTCTCGAGCTGTCACGCTGACAGCTCGAGAGGAGAGGAGAGCCTGTAATCGGCTTTCCGCGGAGGGGACATGTACACTGATCATCAGGGCACTGTGTGCCCTGATGATTAGTGTGGCCCCACTGTTTCTTTCCATCTCTATCAAAGGTAGACCCAGGAACCAGTGAAGGATGGTCCTCTATGGTACTATGCAAGGGGGTTTGCTAAAGAAAACAAGTGTATGTTTTCAAACCAAGTCCTATGCCGTCCAGCATCTAGAGGAGGGAGCCCTGTATGCAGGCTGAGCGCCCATCACCCCTTAAGGGGACCTCTGGACCTAGCAGTATCTCATACCATAAACAGGCTGACTGACCAGACCACAGAAGGATGCCCACCACCTGCTGACTACAGATCATCTAGGATTATTATTCCTACATGCGCATTATTCATGCGCTTCTGGTGAGTACACACTTCTGCTATTTCAGTCATAATTTCCAGTGGGATAACTACCTCATAGGAAACTACAGCTGTTGAACTTTATTGATATAATTTATCTCATAAGGAGCCTTCCACTATAATATCCAATGAGCGCTGCACTTTAGTTATTTTTACTGTTATTCCAACGGTCACTGTGGGTACTTTAAGTGTTCAGCTGCTGTTTATCTAAAAGCGCTCACTATATCCTTTTATTATTTGCCAGAAGTGCCCCCTGTCAGTGCTCATCAGAGCCACGTGCCAGTGCCCATCAGTGCCACATCAATGCCATATATCAGTGCATACCAGTGCCACCTATCAATGCCAATCAGTACCACATATCAGTGCTGCCAATCAATGCCACCTATCAGTGCCAGTCAGTGTCGCCTATCAGTGCACATCAGTGCCAGTCAGTGCCACCTATCAGTGCCAGTCAGTGCCGCCTATCAGTGCCAGTCAGTGCTGCCTATCAGTGCCGCCTATCAGTGTCATATATCAGTGTCATGTATCAGTGCTGCCTTTCAGTGCCCATCAGTGATGCCTGTCAATTCCCATCAGTGCAACCTACCAGTGCCTTCTCATCAGTGCCCATCAGTGCCACCTATCAGTGTCCATCAGTGCAGCCTATCAGTGCCAATCACTGCAGCCTCATTAGCGCACATCAGTGAAGGAGAAAAATCACTTATTTACAAAACTGTAGAACAAAAACTAAGAAAAAACATTTTTTTTTCAAAATTTTCAGTGGTTTTTGGTTTGTTTAAGAAAAAATAAAAATCTCAGAGGTGATTAAATACCACCAAAAGAAAGCTCTATCTGTCTCAAAAAATGATAAAAATTTCATATGGGTACACTGTTGCATGACCGTGAAATTGTCATTCAAAATGTGACAGCGCTGAAAGCTGGAAATTGGTCTGGGCAGGAAGGGGGTATAAGTGTCCTGTAGGCTAGTGGTTAAATAAGTGTTTCTCAACCTTTTTTTAGTTAAGGCACCCTTTAAAATTCTGCACAATCTCGAGGTATCCTTTAAAACTTTGCACAATCTCAAGGCACCCTTTCAATTTATCTACAATCTCTAGGCACCCTTTAAAATTTTGCACAATCTTAAGTCACTCTTTAAAATTCTGCACAATCCCGAGGCATCCTTTACAATTCTGCAGAATCTCAAGGCACCCTTTCAATTTCTCCCGAATAACTAGGCACCCTTTAAAATTCTGCACAATCTTGAGGCACCCAATACAAAATTTTAAAAACTAAACTAATACCTTTACAAAACGCAGCAACATCTGCATATATAGGACACCCAACTACAGAGGTGATTAATTCTTCCAAAGCAAATACACTTTTGCACACTGGTACTGACTAGTATTCCAATATTTCTCTTCCTCAGTTTCTCTCTCTCACTCAGCTAACGTGACCCCAATGCTGATGGATAGGGGCAAGTAAGGTTGCTGTGCAGGTACCTGATGTCCTTTCTATTAACTGATGACATCATTGGTTGTTATGTTGCCAGCTGCTAGAAAGTTGTAATGGTGCACAATAAAAACATGTGGTTTGTGTAACTAAAGGCAGGCTTGACCGATCTGCTGGTTTGTATACAATTTGTGGGTACATTTTAAGCATTTTCCCAAGGCACCTCTGAAGAAACCTGAAGGCACCCCAGGGCACCCTGGCTAAAAAGGGCTGGGTTAGAATATAGCATAAAAACAGCGTAGCGCCACAAAATGTAAATATTACACCTACAAAAAAATATATTCCTGCAGTGATCACAAAATGCTTATCTGTACAATAAATATGTCATAAACCAGAAATGGACAAAAAACTTTCCAAATGCAAATAAAGTCTTATATAAACAATAATCCTTGTGTGTGTATTGTCTTCCAACAGAAAAGCTCTTCCACCACACAATGGAAACCTTTCACCATCAAGCACTCAATTGATCTCTGCAACTCCTAAGCTGCCTGAAGAGGGCAGCAACACATGCTTTATAATCACTGTGGATTCTCTCACATGGACCTCCAGCTCCATCATCACGCTGAAAGTATCTGGTATTACCACTTCTCACCACTGGGGGAAGCCTGGTACTCTCTGTATTGCTGTGCAGGAGAGAACAGTTCACCACATGAAGCCACAGCAAAGGACCAGATATAGTGGTCTCCTGAACATGTGCAATAGCATGAAATGTGTTGGAGCAAAGCTACGCGCTGACGTCATGCCGCCACGTCCGGTATTGGAGCTGGTGGCCATCACTGTAAGTGCACTGTTGCATAAACTTTGCTAATCATGATTTTTGGCATCTGGATGTAATTTTAATGGATGTGTTTGTGAACTTTTAATTATTTAAATAAATACTACACTAGTGGAAGTGGTAATACCAGATACTTTCAGAGTTGTGGTGGAGCTGTAGGTCCATTCGAGAGAAGCCACAGTGATTATAGAGCATGTGTTGCTGCCCTCCTCTGGCAGCTTAGGAGTCGGTGAGTGCTTGGTTCACACCATGTTGAAAGGATCCTATTATGTGGTAGAAATGTTTTTGCGGTGGAAGATAATACACACAAGGATTACTGTTCAGACGTGTATTTGCACTTGGAAAGTTTTTTGTCCATTTTTGGTTTACGACATATCTTCCATACAGATAAGCATGTTGTGACCACTGCAGGAATATATATTTTTCTGAGTGTAATATTTACACCTTAGGTTGTGTATACTTACCTAATGCTATCTTGCCTGTGTACTATTTTTTCTTTAGCACTAACTGGTTTACTATATTAGTGTTTAGTTTATATTTAAAACAAAAGCTATGCTATACAGTATATGAGCAATACTAGTGATAATGGCAATTAAATCAGTTTATGGATGCTTCTGGGGGTAATTCATAAGGTACAATAGGGGAACATTTCAATGAAAAAGGCTGGTCTGTTTGGGAGTTAAATCCATGACAAGCAGTAAACCTCAATTTAGCCAAAATGAACATTATTTCATGAAATGGTAGCCAGCTAACCTCATCTATTGCAGGAACTAATTACATTAAGTACTGTACTTTCTATTGCCGTGTGCTAATTATGCCCAAAGGGACGAAGGCTATCACCTAATCCTTGCTAGCTCTAAACTTAAGATAACACCAAGTTGGATGATAAAAGCTTAATTGTTTTTGTTCACTTTCTCTAGTTGTTACCATTCAGAGTGTACTTTCCTTATTTCATGTTATGATCCTGTCATTGTTACTTTACATAATCCCTCAAACCCCATAAAAACAAAAGCAGGCATGCTTAATGGTTAATTTCCTAATGCAAAAGGGAATACTGGGTTCTATTCACAAAGCGGTGTTTTGTCTTTAAATATTTTGGTAAAATACCTCATAGTGTTTTTCAAAAAGTGTTTTTTGGCATTCACAAAAAAAGCTACTAAAATACAGCATACGGTATTTTGCCATGTGTTGCACTAATTATCACATGAAACGATGCACTACTTTATTGCAGGTGTGCGCTTATTTACCACAGGTGTCGTCATATTCAGCAGGTGGGTCTTCCAGTGCACCTTTCTAAGGGCCCTGGCAGAAGTGAGAGATGGAGGAAGAGAGCTCTGCAAAAGAGAAGCCAAGCATTTTGGATCTGGCGGAGCACATGGCATGTGGCATATGTAGCTGTATTTTCTGCCTCATTTCTGGTGCATACCTTGTTTGTGCCATATGTTTCTTCAGTATGATATGGATCATTTGTAGCTTGGGGCATATGTCTGTTCTGCATTCAGCATGTTTTGACCCCCTTTTAGCCATACACTTCTACTGGGTCCCTCACTGCTTGCTGCACACGTTTCATGCCTGTTTGCTTAAAAATGCTCATTGTGGATGTTCAGCCTTTCTTCCCCATTTGTTTGGATGTGTGGAGCCCCAACATGTTAGCTGTGCATTTGTTTAATATGCTTTGGAATAGGAAAATGAGAAAACCACAAACTACATGTAATCTTACCAAGAATTTTTCTTTTACAGCTCCAAACATCCAACTTTGAGGCAGACCTCTCAACAGCAGAGGTACATATAAACATGCTTATGTCTTACATACTTTTTAGGTTCTCTTTATTGGCAATATACATTTCAATTCAACCATTGTAAACGTTTGTTTCTCTTCTTAAATGTGCTTCAGATGTTTTCTCTGCTCCTTCTAAGCATTGTATTTTATCCTTTTCTACAGTATTAAAGCATGGAGCCAAAGTCACCTGCTGAGTCCTTAAAGCATCCCTGGTCCACTGTAAGTATGTATTTATTATTCATACCTACACATGCATATGCTCAGAATGTGGTATCCCAAAGTGAGCCAGGAGCAAGACAGGGGGACAAGAAAGCATGTTATGGAGGTAAACCATGAGAGCTTCAAATCCAAAAATCCATATTGAAATGCTCTTATATGTACTATGTGATTAGTTTGCTGCAAATATGATCCTAGTGTTGTTTGAAGGAATCTCAAATAGAAATAAGCGTCCTCATTTTCTTTTCTTTGTAGACACCCCAAAAATTTGTTGTAGAAAAGAGCAAGGAGAAAAACACCTCCGAATGGATAATTCCCAAAGTAAGTGCTATACTGCATTCTTGTAAAGGTATTTACTACTGTCCACCCAAATATACTTCACATTTCTCCATCTTACTGTGCATAACTTTGTAAATCTTTTGTAGTTGAAGAATGTATTCACCCCCCAAAAAAAACACAGGAGGGATGGGATTGTTAAAACCAGCAAAGTGTATAGTAAACAATAGGTGCTATTTTTACATGGCAAATGTAAAGTGAATTTTTCTGCAACTTAAAAGAATCTTTGTGTTTTTCATAGTGCCCCAAAAACAATGTTTGTTTCAGAAGCAAACAATCTTGGAATCCACAGGTCACTGGGTTCTCCCTTGCAGCCCTATTGTATACTGTCAGAAGGAACTCCGCCCTCCTTCAGAATAGAATTATCTTTCGACCAACTTTCCCTAGAGGTGACCATGGAGTATCTTTGCCCAGCGCTGGATTTATTCTGGACTTGAGTATGTTTGCAAGAAGGGGAGGACATGGGCCAACTTTGACTTAATCAATATCTGTTCTCTTGCAGGGGATCCCACAGAAGTAGAAAACATCCAATGCTTTTCTGAGGTAGCAGATGTTCAAGATCTAGGCTTTTCTGCATCTGGCAAGAATGATGACATCAGCCAGTCTCAACAACAGTGGCCTAATTTCAGTGCTGAGGTAGTCAACCTTCACCCACCATCTTCAAATTCACAAAACAAAGAAAACTATTTTAGCCAAAGTTCCACAGTTAACACCAATTTGGGTTCGCCCACTCCACCAATCAACATATGACATGGGCGTACTAGATGTTTTTGAGCATCAGCAGAGCAAGAGGTTCCACCAGGCACAGCTAGAACACCTTAAAATCTTAGAGGGTCATACAAAAGCCAATGAAGTAGAAATTTAGGGCCAATGACTTACTCAGACAGTGGGTTAACAAGTCTTCTGGTGTTAATCCACTGCCTGATTTCGCCTCTCCCTCTGTTGTTACCTTTTCAGAAAGTTCATCTCTTGACACCAGTCTTTTGCCTAATATGTATATTTTATATGTGACTTTTGTATTGCACTGCAAGAAAGTGTAACTGAAGGTGACATTTTTTTTTTACACAGCAGAGAGGGGTTAGAATATTTGTAATTTATTTCTTGCTATCTGTGTCCTGTTAGGCACTCTCTCAATTTCTACTGATTGTCCTTATCAGTGAAAGTGATAGTGCTAGAAAACTTACATTTTGTCTTGTCATCCAAACAATTGAGGGTTACTCTCACCAATGAGACACAGATGGTGAAAACAGACTGACAGGGGTTCTAACACCCCATTACTGTATCCAAAGTGAAAAAAAAACAGTTTTGACCTTATTTAAACTTTCATGTCATTTGGGATGTTCTGATTGGTAAAGTAATTGCTATATCTTGGCACATGTGTGCTTTTTGAATATGGAGAATAGCCAGGGCCAGTGCTAAACTATGTTGCGCCCTAGGCAAGAACAGCTATTTGCCCCCCCCAAAAAAAAAAAACCAGTAGAAAACGTTAAATCAACAAAACATGAAACTACTAAATTTCTTTTAATGTGCAAAAATAAGTGCCATAAGATACCGGCAGCACCAATATTGAAGACAAAATCAGTGTCGTGGGTGGACTGTATCTGTGGCTGGCAGTGGCAGGGTGACAATTGCAGTGAGTGGAGGATGATGGATTCACACTCTAACAGATCTCAGGCTGGAATTCCCAAGGCAATGGGTGGGGGGGGATCACACTGTGACATCAGGCAGCTGAACTGAGCGATCCCAGATAGTGACAGATCCGACACAACACATCATCACTAACACAGGTCAGCAGGCCCAGCAGGCACTAGAAGAGCAGGCTGTGGGATCATAATGATGTCATCACTCACTGACACATTGCGCATGTGATGGATGGCCAGCCGGCCAAGCCACACTTACACAGACACGAGACATCAGAGTCAAACATTAACTTCCTCTGCAGGCACAGCTCCACCTCCACTGATGAATGGCAAGAGAAGGGCTGGAACTCCACAGTGATCAGCAGCCACCAGCAGGCTTGCAATAAGGGACTCAGTCTGAGAGGAACACTTGAAGGAGCGGCAGCTCAGCTGCTACACTGGCCTACAGACACCCGGCATCTTCCTCTGTCCTTTCTTCTTTCCCTCTGCTGCCCTTCCTCTCAGCTGAAAGATCATTCATGACATTGAGTTGTCCCACACAGAGAAAGTGCCAGCCTGTGGCTGTGCATCCTAGGCAGCTGCCTAGTTTGCCTAGTGGAAGCACCTGCCCTTGAGTGCTATTTACTAAAACTGGAGAACAGAGAATCAGGTGCAGCTGGTCATACTAACCAACCAGCTTCTACTTTCAGCTTGTTCTATGTAGCTTGGACAATAACACGTAGTAGCTGATTGTTTACTAGGCTTAGCTGCACCAGATTGTATGTGCTGCAGTGTTGGTACATAACCACCATTTTCATGTTGATCCTAATTATTGGAGCGGTGTGCATTGAAGTGGGATAGCACACCTAAGTTCCTCTGTCATATACCTCAAGACCTGAAAATAAAATGGATTTGCGCAGTTCTGGTCTAACACTGGTTGTTTGGCCTAATAATAATATTGCTGTGCAACCTATTGCTTTTATGTTTCTTATTTCTTATTGGGTTTTTGTAAGCAAATATACAGTACAAGAATGGTTTTGTGTGGCGATCATTTTCGCCTAAGATATGGATATATTGCCAGAACATGTGACCTATCTTCAAGCAAGGGCTCTGAGCTTCAACAGAAGCAGCTTAAAGAATCAGCTTGTGTTGAAGTGACAGGGTTACAGACAGCCTGATAGGGGGCCACTTTCCTGTGTTCCTTTATAACAACTACAGGCATTTCACCAAGAACAGAGTAAACTAGATGGTAAAATTTACAGAGTAATAGTTGATGCATACCTTGAAAAATAGCTTTGTATGAAGCGCTGTTAGACTTGCTGGCCACCCTCATCATGATATGATTCAGGGATTGGTTGAATAGGTTCCTCATCAGTGAACCTCAATATCAAGGAGCAATCCTGCATGATGGGCTAATTTGTGAAGCATGCATCAGGCAAAAAACATGTCCCCAACGTTTTCAGAACTAGAGTGCAGAAAACCACCAGATAGCGAGATACGGTGGAACCTGCTTTTAAGAACCCCAAAGGTCCGCTCAATAACACATCTTGTCTTAGTAATTTCTGCATTGTAGCAAGATTCTGCAGATGTTGAGCGCCTCAAGAGTGGTGTTAGCAGCCACGGCAGACAAGGATACCCAGAATCACCTACACTATATATCGAAGATGCCATTTTGGAACAACAATAGTATATCATGATGAGTGTGTCATAACAGGAACATTTGTTCCCTACATTTTGATTTTCATTGATGAGCAGGATTGTAACATGAAGGCCTTATGCTATATGTAAAGTGGCTTAGATGGAAATGGTTACACCAGGATGAGGACCTGGTTTAGCTTTTTCTTTAACAGGGAAGGCTAACAATCTGCTGTGTATATTTTGTGTGCAAGCAGGGAGGAGTGAACACAGAAGTGTAATATATGAACATACTGTATATGTCCATGTATGATGTATGCGGCATGCATATTTGAGAGTATAAAGTGTCTTACCAAGAAGCCAGCCTCTGGTTATTCAGTTGCTGCCAAAATGGTGTGTAGAGCATTGCTTGTCTTAAGATGTAGGCATCATGGACCAATCCTGGGAAACTAGTGACCACATTTCTGATTAACATATTGGTATCACATACAACCTGTATGTTTAGTGAGTGATAACCCTTTCTATTAGGTAGATGTGTTTTTTAATAGAGGGGGCAATAAAAGACACATGGTAAAATGGTGGTAATTAAGCGCTGGGAACAATAGAAATAGAAACAACAAAAGCTGCTAGCATCAAGGCAACCTCTAGACCCAATATCAAATAAAACAAATAAAAATTTGGAAAGAGATCACCAGTCTGGGGGACAGGAAAGAGAAAATTGCAATCAAATATAAACAGAAGGAAATTTGAAAGTTTCAAATTTGTCAGAAGAACAGGAAGCAGGTTCTGATAATTTTGGATCTATATGGGACTCTCCCCCCTTTCATGCTGATGCTAGTCCTGGTGGAATGACTAAGGATGCACCCAGACCGAGGACATCTAGTGGCTGACCTGTAGATGACATCTGCCTGGTTATTACAAGTCCAGAGCACCAGGAGCAGGTCTTAAATGCTCCATGCGCTATATGTGCGCTATCTGGTTAGTGCATCGTTTGTACATTTACAAGTGCACAAAAGTCACCATTATCTTTGACCGTGGATCGCTGTAACATCTGCACTTAATCACCTCTACATTATTACTCTAAAGACTGAGCTAGCATATGTGTTTACATATGTTACTATACCACTTATGGTTTTGATTTATCTGATTCATCCATATGTACTTATTCATATTAGCGCTGCATTTTTATTTGTTTTAATAAAAGACACATGGGTACAGTCTATGACACCCATGACATTGGGAATCCCAGCTACTGCATAGAAATTGTTCTTAATATCATCCCACTCCTGAAATGTGTTAGGCAAGTTGGGGACAATTTGCCTGAAACCCTTCATGACCTTAGCAAGCAAATGTGATAAAGATATCTGGGATACCCCCACCACCTCTCCCTCTATCATCTGATAGGAGGCCTTGCCCAGAGAGTGCAGGATATCCAGCAACTTGACCATGGGATGACTATGCAGTGTGGTGGACTGCTGAAAAGGTAACAATTCCACAAATAATCCTAATTAGGTCTTTAGATAAACAAAATTTAGACAGTGCTTCTGATTCAGGGAAATCATCCATAAGGTGAGCTGCATAGATGCATGAAAACTACTCTTCTTCTCCTGGCCCTTCTTAGAATGCCTGAAACTCCCACTAATTTTCCTCAAAAAGCTTCATTTAGGGATGTAGGGGAGAGCATTGCTATGTACAAGTGGCAAATTAGGTTAGCCTAGCCAAATGCTCATTAGATTGTGATTTGGGGACATTTTTGAAACATTTCTATGCTCTTCCCATGCAGGTGTGATGGCCAAAATCATTACCTCCATCCTTACCACATACATGGACCACTACTTAATTACCGCATTAGTTATTTCCATCTGTGAATTGAGTTTAACACATTTTCTTGCAGTATTTACTGAGCGTTTTGAGTGTTTTGTGGTAAATACTGCAAAATGATATAGGGAATTGAGAGTTTCAGGATTGTATTCAATATTTAGGCAAAATGTGTCCAGACATCTAAATACTGCATGCGAGTTCCTTTTGTAAATTGAGATCACTGTTTGGTTACTTGTAGCAGTACATTATATTTGTGGGTTTGTATAGTTAATGTGGTCAAAGCAATAAAAGATGATTGGGGTGGGGCAACCTAGATTTGTGTGTTTGTACAGGGAGATATTAAGTCTTATTTTTTGTAATCAGCCACTACTTACAGGTGACCAAAAAGTGGCAAAAGTATGCCTTCCATTGGAGAGCAGGCTCCATAAGGGTCCAACAGATTATTTTACCAATTAAGTGGATTTTTTGAGTAGATTGTTTTTCCTTGTAGTGAACTGATAATGTGCTTCAACAGTCTGTAAATTCTTATCAAGTAATCATATAATTTTGTCTTGCAGAGCTTTGCAAACTGGGTTAATCTGTGCTATATTGCCTGCCAGTCACTCAGTTGAGAATGTCTTGTGTAAGGGGTGGATACAAAGAGTCGTAATTATTTTGTCAGTTTTCCAAGACCAGGTGAGTTTATCATCAGTGAACAGGGGTGGACTGACCATTTGGAAACTCAGGCACTGCCCGAGGGCCTGGGGGCAGTAGGGGGCCCCATGAGATGCCCCTGGTACTGTTTTATAGGCTTTTTTGAGTTTGGGCAAGGACACAGGGTCCCCATGGGGGGGCCCATAAGTTGTCAGTCCGCCTGTCAGTGAATTTCATCTTGCTTTGACAAAAACAGGGAGGCAATGTTCTGGAAGTGACTTGAGGAAGCCCCTTCTATGGTAATGGATTTTCAGCAGGGGAAACTGGTTGCTGAGTTTAGGCTGATTCTAGAAGATATCACCCTTTTGTGTTAGTAGGCTGTGTGCCTGGAGTTCACGTGGGACTAAAATATTTTCTGTTAGAGTCATCACTGAAATGAAAAAACACTAGAACCAACACTTTTGTGACTGTCTCACTACAAAAAAGGTGTATGTGATTACTCTGGATGCTGAAACACACCCAATGGAGCCATGTGGAATTTTGGGTATCCCACCTCCTTTGTCCTACTGTGTAGTGATGGATGAACTTGGGTACCAATTATGGGTGTGCTCAGCCAATGTGCCAAAAAAAGTGCAAGCAAAATGTGAAATTGAATGCAAACCCTATTGCAGTCAATAGAAGAAAGTATTGACAAATAATTCTCTCCATCTTCAAGGTTAATAGGCAAGGGATTGTCAAACAAATGGCAAAGAGCTCAGGGCAGTGCCTTGGGGAACTTGTCAGTTACACATAGCAACAGCACTCCTATATGGCCAAATTTAATGTGGAAAAAAAGTATTTTTTTATAGTTGGTTTTGCTGGGACACATGATTTTTTTTATCTAGGAGTAAAAGCCAAAATTTTGTTTTTTGAAGTAGCATACAGAACAGATGTACAAGCAATCATAAGGCTTGTACTTTCAAATAAAATAAAACTAAAACTCCCAACTTCATAATAATTACCAAAAAATGACAAAAAAGCATGACAATAGTGGACTGATTACTTCTGTTAGCAGCTATGACAGTAAGGTGATGTAGTGTGAGGTGTTTTGGTGCACTTGACCCTGTAATAATTTTGTGCAGTAAACTGGACAATGATACTTTTGTCAATAAGATAGAGTGCATGGCCCTGTCTAAAGATCTATGTGTGCATATTACAGCCCGTGGCCAAGCTGCATGCCTGTAGAAGTGTCACAATAGGAAGCTGCTTCCTATGGTGGCACACCATGAAGAGAAGGTGCCAGGAGTGCCAGCGGGGAAACCAAGAAGTGGAGGATCGGGGCTGTGAAATTCCTTTGCATAGAGCAAGTAAGTAAGATTGACTTTACAATCACTTTAAAAATTGAAAAAATCCCCCCCCCCCCCCAAAAAAAAAGGAAAAAGTGAAACAACTGCAAATAAACAGCATCAGAAGTTGTTGCTGAAGCCCAAAAAGATTGTCCTAAAAGGGAATATTGCATCTATGTACTATTCATGCAATAGGTGGTATTCAGTTACACCACAAAATGCACAGCAATGAAGCACTGCCACTGAGCAACACAGTAAATACAGGGAGGTACACTCCATTCTCTGTAGCCCACCACACTGAAAGTCACTGTAAAGTAGAAGTGGTGCTAAAAAATATGGGCTGTTGCACTGTATAGCTCTGCAGCAACACACACACTAGCACTGTAACGCAGATCATACAATATTCATTTTTTTCTATTCAACCAGTGAGCTGAACAAAAAAAATTAAACCTGCTCTCAAATGTGTGGTTCCTGCTGAGCTATTGTATTCTGACAGTGGATAGCCTTCACTGCTATCAGAATACATCGATCAGCATTGTCAGTTAAAGACAGCGACACTGATTGACTTGTGTACAACCAGTCTGCCCATACATGGATGGAAATTCGTCTGATTCCTGCTGAACCAGCCACATTTTGATTCATGCATGACCACTTAAGGATACAGTAGTAGCCCAAACTGTCTATCCCTTAATGCCAGCTGTCCATCGCTAACTCCACACATACACTGACAAAACAATTTTGGAAGAGCATACTTTTATAGGGAAGTGGCAGGAACATTTTCAAAGTTTTGTTATTGGCCATACTTTTTCCCCTGACCAAAATTCATAGGTCAGATAAAATATTATAGGGTTTGCTTTTGATGACTGAGCAAACACACCCAAAAGTTCATGGTTCATATGGATGGATAAAATGCAAAGTTAGCCATGAATGCAACCAGGTGAATAAAGCAAACCTCCTGTCCTACCTTCTACAAGTACAAGTAAATGTGGCCTTGATTTCCATTAAGAGCAAATAGGTCTGATCTATCCTTTGGATTAAGAATTTCTTCTGGGGAGTCCCTCTTTTATACACAAGACCCCTTTAGGTAGAGGCACTATAGAGCTAAGAAACACTAGGACACCAAATTTAGGAACCTTAACTTAGCAGAGGCCCAAGATTCCCTGTTACCAAGATGCTGCTACAGCATTGGGATACAATGGCTGCAAAGTGAGGATTATCCCCTCTTCCCATCGTGAAGCACTGATTCATTTAAAAAAGAAAAAAAACCTTAGCATTTAAAATGTCCAGTTGTCTATTTTCAGATAAGATCTGTTGCCCAAAGTAAAAAAAAGAAAATCTACAGTTTCTATTGGCAAAAATATTAATATCTATAAATATAACATATTAAAAATAATGTTTCAGGAAGTCACTGAGAAACATGATGTATTTGTGCCTAAATCCACCACTGGCAGCTACTATATCATCATTAGGAAGAGTGTCCCATGTGTTTTTTTAAATCTTTACCAGTTGGATTACTCCTATAGGAATGTAAGTGACTGTTAAAGGTTTAATTTACTAAAATGTGAAGTAAAGTAAACATAAAAAAATAAATGCTTGACATAAACATTTATTTTTTCTGTTTTAAAACAGAGCTTCTTGACATTGTATGTTTAAAGTGAACATCATTTTTGGGCTGGCTCCTAAGTGTGTACAGAAAGGGATGCTATATCAATAAACATTCATTTTGGGAACAAAGTTGTATGTTGTTCTGCCTCCAGCAGAGAAATTCATTATGCCTGTCTTCCCTGCAATATTACATTTGGCCACTAGATGGTGCCAGGAAAAAATGTACTTTTTGCAGAAGCCAAGATTGTTTAAAATGGTTAAAATGGGTTAAACAGAGGAACATGTTATTTAAATAAAAACAAAACACTTTTTTTAACTTGTCAAATTGCTTTAAATTACATAATTTGCAGATCTAAGTTCATCCCTTTCATCTGCAAATGAATGAACAGAAAGATACAAGAGTACCAAAATGTTACTTTGTATCATTTTATAACTGAGGTCCGGAGCAGTGTTGTATACACTGTATACAGTAATGCAGCTTTGATTAAACACAGCCGACAAGTACTGTATACTGGGAGGAAGGTCCCAGAAGTAGGGCAGAGAGGCTGGATGTGCTACATATGCACTGTGTAACATGCCCAACGTTTGATAGTTAAGCATCCAGCTACCTAATCATACAGTGTGTCTAAGTCAGCTTTAAATTTAGAGATATTTTTAAGAGACATAATTACATTCTATAGCTCTGTGTCATGTGAAATCATAAAATTAATATATCCCAAATTCTACATCATTTTAGGCAAGTTAGAAAATGCAAGTTCCAAATTGGACATCTTGCATTGATCACTATGACACTGCTGTCATAGTGGTCACATCATCTGAAACCACACTGGCTTATTCATGAACACTAGTAGAGACTGGAGCTGACAGAAATAGTACAGTCTGACAGCTAGTAGAGTGCACCTGCACCTGCTGTTAGCTGTCAAACGGAATATAGATTTGAGTTGTATCAGCATGGGGCTTTGTGATGAAGATTAAGAAAGAGAGATTACGGAGTCTCTAGAATTATATATATTGAAGATTAACCAATGAAAAAGTATAGGCTGTTCACTTAAGAAGCAAATTTTCACTAACCTTTATTTTCCTTGCATGTGATTATGTAATCTTTGTAATGTTAGTTTTCACTGCATTCACTTAGCTAAGTGAAAATTCCCTTGCAAAGTAAAAATGCTCTTGATAATGAAATCAATCTGCCCTACTCCTTTGATACTGCACCACAATAGTTTAAAAATAACTCAGATTAGCTCTCTTGAGTAGTAGGGGTGTTGATTTACTAAAACTTGAGAGTGCAAAATCTGGTTCAGCTCTGCATAGAAACCAATCAGTTTCCAGGGCTTAATGTCAAAGCTTAACGGAACAATCTGAAGTTAGAAGCTGATTGGCTACCATGCACATCTGCACCAGATTCTGAGTTCTCCAGTTTTAGTAAATCTCCCCAAGTGGATGTAATCCATGGAGCCAGTTGGTTGGCTTTTGAGACCTTATTAAGCGGGTTCTAATCTTAAAATGTATTGGTGTTATGTTATATAGTCAGTTTCTTGTTTCTTGCTAAGATGAATGGAATTATGTACAAGATACAATACAAGATCTTTCTGCAGGAGAAATCTTGTCAAATAATAATCATTTGTTATCATGCCTCACAACATTATGCCTCAAGAATGTTTAAAAATGTATTTTGTAGCCTCTTCTTGTGATGGTGTAAATATTTGTTTTCAGGGGATTGACATTGCATGGTAAATATAAAAAAAAAACCCCTCTGCATTCTGAACTGAATATTATATGGCTATTCCTTTCATCCATCTGCTGATTGCCACATCCATTTTCTTTGCATGATTTGTAGCCCTTAGGGCCTTCTTCCAATTACTTCCAAACAGCACGGCTATACTATTTTAATAATAATGACATATTCACAAATTTCTTAGAGCTTAAAATAATGGAGCCTTAAAATTTGAACTTATGTGTCTGCAGATAATATTGAAGTATCTGCATTAGCTGAAACACATTACCATCACTATCCATCATTTGTCTAAAATGCATTTAGCTTTTTTAAATTTGTGAGCTGGGTTCTGATAACCGGAAACAGAATATATTATTTCTCTAAATGAAGGTTTTCAGAGCTCATAAAGTGGCATTGCTAAATATTATTTGCCTTTAAGAATTTGCAAAGCAGTTCTCTATAGCCTTTATATAGATATAGAACTCTATGAAGGTCTTCTCAAAACATTTACAGGTATACTAAGGAATAAAAGATATCCAAAATCACGGCAAAACTCGTACTCACCTGCTGCTGGAGAACACTGCATAAAGGTGTATGATCTATCATAAAGCCTCTCTAAAACATCTAAATTAGAGGGGAATTTAGGCATATGATATACCACAGGGTACTTTTATGTGGAGGTATTCAGGCATATGGTATATTACTGGACTTCTTAATATTAATAGTCTACAGTCTTAATCTATGGGGAGGGGTTTTTAGGAATATGATATATTACATGACATTTTGAAACATCTAAACATTGAATATATCTCCTGATGAATTTCAATTCATACAATAAATCAAAGAACTCACTTAGTATACCTGTTGGGGTGGCATAGCCTTAGTGTGTAAGTTCCATTCACACTTGTAGGACTCCAAAGTTGCATGACTTTGGAATGCAACTTTACCACAACTTTGGATTTGACTTGCCCCTCTGCAAAGTTGAACCCACTGTTGCACCAGTGTTGCATGCAGAACATTCAGGTATGACTTTCATGCATCTTTTGAGGGTTAACATTGAAGTCTATAGCCCTCAATTTACCTGAAAGTTGGAACAAAGTAGTGCATGAACTACTTTGAAGTTGCTGCAACATTAAACTCATACATATTTGAATGGTTATCATTGAAAAAATGGGGTATGACTTGTCATGCGACTTTGATGTCCAAAGTGTAAATGGGGTCTTAGTGACAGACAATGATAAAAACAAATCAAACACAGAAACACTAAACAGTCTTTTTTTTGCTTGTATGTAGCTTTCGTCTTCATCATGCTTGTTAGTGCCATTTGGTCCTCTTACCAAATTAATATTGAAAATTCTATGTTTCCATAAATCCCATGCTTGTTAGATGCATTTTACAGTCAGAACTAATATGCATTTTTGTTCTAGCTCAGCTATTTAGAATGTACTGAAGCTTCTGGAGCAGTTGGCGAGACAGGCAAACAGCAGTTTTAAAAGTTCAACAATGGCAACCTATAAATTTGCTTTAGCATAAGTACAACTGTAGCTTTAAAATATAATTATCCCTCCTTCCCACCCCTTCCGAATGAACCTACACTGCCACCACCAGCACCCAAGCTTCTTACCTCTGCAATAGAGCCACATTGTGCTGCACTACTTACTCCACCTCTGGCAAAAATCCGCTTTAGTAATTGTTTTGTCTGCGCACTGAGCCACCATACATGTGTAGGGACTCCTTCTAGAAATGATCACAGTACAGCACCACTCATGAGTATTAGGGCTCAGTCAGCTAGCCTGCATTAAAGTGGCAGTCAGTACCAAAAGAGGTTTAGCTGGCAGTAGAATAAACATGGCTCTGCTACAAAGGTGGGTATGAAGCTGGGGTGATTGATTGTTAGTAGAGTGTTAGGATTATATCTGTAAAGGATGGTGACCAGTATTCCAAAATTTCAGGTTAGGCACAGTTCTTAGTGGATCAAGAGAAAGAAAGTAGTCCGGATCACAAGACACACAATCAGCATTAGAGTCAAAGGCTGAGTCAGTGCAGGCAGCAGAGAATCAGGTCTGTATTACAAGCACAAGTTATTTGCAAGTAGCGGTAGAAGTTATCACAAAACAGCAGGCAGGATTTTGTGTGAAGCACAGAAATCTGGGAAAGAAAACAAGAAAAAACGGGGAACTTAAATAGCTCTCCAATCTCCCTAATTGCCCATGTGATGTAAATTTCTGATTAAATATGGAAAATGCAAATTTTCTTCTCTTTCTCATGAATACTCTTTTGGACTGTAGCTATTCCATCTTATCAATTACTGTAGCTTACCAAAATGAAGACACGAATTACAGCAGTATTAAACCCTATAGCAAACATTCTTAGATGTGATGCCTGAATTAGTTTTCTTTTGTAGGCTTTTTTTCTACTATTTTCAACTAGTGATCTGGCCAGTAAGTCTGCTATTTTTCAAACAAACTGCAACTCCCTCCTCACTGGCCTACCCAAGTGCAGGCTCTCCCCGCTCCAGACCATCCTGAACTCAGCTGCCAGACTCATCCACCTTACCACCCGCTCCACCTCTGCCACCCCCCTCTGCCTCTCCCTCCACTGGCTCCCGATTGCCCAACGCATCAAATTTAAACTCCTTACCCTGACCTACAAAGCCGTTCACAACACTGCCCCTGACTACCTCACCAATCTGATCACCAGGTACCACCCTACCCGTACCCTTCGCTCCTCACAGGACCTCCTTCTATCCTGCTCCCTGGTCTCCTCCTCCCATGCACGACTGCAGGACTTCTCCAGGTCCTCCCCCATCCTCTGGAACTCACTGCCCCAATCCATCAGACTGTCGCCTTCTCTATTCACATTCAGGCGCTCCCTCAAAACCCATCTCTTCAGGGAAGCCTACCCCACCCTCACCTAACGGCCATCCTCCCTCATTCCTCCTACCACTTCATCCCCCCCAGCCACTTCCTACTGTACCTTTACCCCCTCCCTCCTAGATTGTAAGCTCGTAAGAGTAGGGCCCTCTTACCCCTCGTACGCTGTCTGTCTTTGTTGTACTGTGCCATGTATTGTCCCCCCCTATTGTACAGCGCTGAGCAAACCCTTTGGCGCTATATAAACTCGTAGTAATAATAGTAATAATAATAAACAAACAAGCTCCTTTCAAGATGTATCAGTGTACAGGGATGGGACAGACCATTTAACACTGGCAGGTGTGCTTACACAGATTAGCTTTTATTTATTTATGTAAAACCTTATTCCAAAAGGAAAACACTGCTTGCTGCAACTGTTTTTAAAGTGTGAACTGGAGTTTGGTTTTCATTTGTTAGTGTATTTAAATCTGCTAGTACGTTTAACACCCCTCCCCCCAGACTGACAATGCTGCTGTCTGCTGCGCCCCCTGTGCTCCTTCATCCAGAATAGGGGCACTCTAATACAGGAGGCGTGTTACTGGACATATCACCAGGTGAAAACAGAGGGGGAAAAAAAGAAAACAAATGCAGCCACCACAACTATGGATTAATAAGCTTTAAAATTTAACATTTTTGGTTGTGGGCTTAATACCACCTTAAGGATTTTTTCCACAATTATTTCTTCTCCCTACTTGGACTGGGTCTTGTGGAGGGAGTGTATGCCCTGAAATATAATTCTTTCTAAATGCTTTTAAAGGGCCACATGTAGGACACGATGAACCTTCACTGAAGTAGGTAATTTAGTTTTGTACACTACAGGGTTAATTTGGCCATAGATGGTGCTATTTCCTTTCCAGCAACCACTGTTGCAGAAAAAAAAATTGCTTGATTCTCCCATCAACACAGTTAGTGTTGATGGGGGAATCCCTCCTGTGGAGCTATTGTGTTCTCCCGCCATCGACTATAAAACCCAACAGACTGGTTGTACCCAAGTTGATTGATCAATCAATTGAGTACATTCAGCCTGCCAATGCGTGGTTTGAATCTCAGCCGGTACCTGATGAACTGGCCAAGATTCAGCTGGCCAGGTTTAGGGCCTGAGTTTTGGAGAATGTAGTTTCAGCTGTAAATGTTTTGTAGATAACCAAACATTATCACATACTGAATAAGAAGGAATGTTGATCTGTGTCTGCCTTTAGTTTTCTTATAGGTTTTTCAATGTCCTTTTTTAGTTGTTTTTTATTCTTTTGTAAAGCAGACCATAATGTGCATAGTTCATAATTTGGAAAATGGGCTTTAAGAACAGAACTATGGCAGGAATTGCATGCAAATTCTGCTAATAGTAGGTATTCAACTCAGTTGTCCTGGATAAGACAGATGAAATAATAGAGATAATGCTTTGCATTTGACAGATTGACTTAAATCCCCAGCATTTCCATAACCATATAGTGAACTGATTTCCACTATCAGATATCTCACAGGGAAAAGCATGCAATCTATATATCTCTCTAATTACATTTCTGTTGTGTCTTCAACTGTAGGAATGACAATAAATGGGCAAAAAAATTACCATAATAATTAGACAATCTACTATTACCAGGACACTTGTAACTTTCTTTTATGGTGATAGGTCAACAAAAAACCCATAGAAATAGATCACCTTGGGCACAGTGAAAGGTTGTTGTAGACTAATAGCAAGTGTGGTACCTTATTTTGTGCACAGCTTTCACACGAGAGGACATAATCTTGTAAATGATTGGTGGACTTAAATAGCTGGCCAACCACCGTAATTAGCCACATAATCAGATACTGGTGAGAGTGACTGTTACTGCAATTGAGTTCTGATGAGCTATTGCAGGTCCATTCATTAAGCAAAGGTTTCCGTGGCAGAACAAAAGTCATGCTTCAACCTGTGGGATACCTGAGTTTAAGACCTTTCAGACTCAGGTCTGATATGTAGGTTTATTCATGAGAAGTGGCAGGGGGTTCAAGGGTTTATTTCAAAATGTAAAGGTAAACATTTTTCTTTAGTTTTGATGAAGCAGTAAAGGGTTAGACCAGGGGTGGGCAAACTTTTTGACTTGAGGGCCGCAATGGGTTCATATATTGGACCCGGGGGCCGGACCAAGAGTAGATGAATGATGTGTATGTGTCATCCATAGTAAGTATAGTAATATTCCCCCATAGTAAGCATAGTAATTAATCCTCCATATAGTAATTCATCCCCCATAGTAATTCACCCCCCATATAGTAATTCATCCCCCATAGTAATTCATCCCCCATAGTAATTCATCCCCCATATAGTAATTCATCTCCCATAGTAATTCATCCCCCATATAGTAATTCATCCCCCATAGTAATTCATCCCCCATATAGTAATTCATCCCCCATAGTAATTCATCCCCCATATAGTAATTCATCCCCCATATAGTAATTCATCCCCCATATAGTAATTCATCCCCCATAGTAATTCATCCCCCCTATAGTAATTCATCCCCCCTATAGTAATTCATCCCCCATATAGTAATTCATCCCCCATATAGTAATTCATCCCCCATAGTAATTCATCCCCCCTATAGTAATTCATCCCCCATATAGTAATTCATCCCCCATAGTAATTCATCCCTCCTATAGTAATTAATCCCCCATATAGTAATTAATCCCCCATAGTAATTCATCCCCCATATAGTAATTCATCCCCCATAGTAATTCATCCCCCATATAGTAATTCATCCCCCATAGTAATTCATCCCCCATAGTAATTCATCCCCCCTATAGTAATTCATCCCCCATAGTAATTCATCCCCCATATAGTAATTCACCCCCCATATAGTAATTCACCCCCCCTATAGTAATTCATTCCCCATATTAATTCATCCCCCATATTAAGTCCCCAAGTCCCCCCTGTGTCAATTCACTTACCTTTGCTCCGCGCGTTCCTCTCGCCGTGTTCCCACGCCGTTCCAGTGTAGCATGAAAATCTGTCTCCTATGAGGATCTGTCCCCCTCGACGTATCTGCGCATGTGCCAGTTTCAGGCATTAGCAGCCGATCGGCGATCTCCGGCACATGCGCAGATACGTCGAGGGGGACAGATCCTCATAGAAGACAGATTTTCATGCTACACCGGTCTTCAGGGCGGACTGTGAGAGGAGCCTAGCTCCCCTCACGTTCATCACGCTGCCCCGCCTACACACATCCTGACAGCCATCCTACAGTATCACGCTCCGCGGGCCGGATTAAAAGGTCCGCCGGGCCGTATACGGCCCGCGGGCCGTAGTTTGCCCATTGCTGGGTTAGACTCTCTATTTGCACTGGTGACCATTGTCACTGAGACAGAAAAAGTGGGGAAATTCAAACTTCTTGTCATTGGAACAAGGGGTAGAGGGACATTTTCCAAAGGGGCACATACCTATTCGACAACTGTCTAAAAAGAGAATTCTCCCCCCAAAAAGTGTTGGCTATACATATCATATACCTTAACCCTCATTCAAAGAAATGGGTGACAGTTTTTACAAACTTTAGGTTTCACTATCCAAAAGCGCATCCTCTCACCTTCTGGCTTGCTTACATGTTGCATATCATCTGCTCAGGTATAATGAGCCAGGCATGAAGACTACATTTTCCAGAATTAGCCCTGTCATTGCTTTCTTCTAAGGATAGACATGAGGATACTCACAAGTCACTTTTTCAGAACTTAGTCCTCTGATTCAACTGTTTTACCCTTCATCCTACATCTGAGGATACACTTTCTATCTTTGGCTTGACTATGTCCCTGAAAATTGTTCAATGCTGCATTTTTTTTCTTCAGATAGCTTGGTGGGAGAGCAGTGGAAAAGAATGGTTGCATAGTGAATGACAAATTAGTAATGTCACAAGCCATCCATAAAATGCTAGAGGTCTCAAAGGATGTTCTTAAAGACAACAATTAACGTTCCTTAACAAAAGAACATATATTCCACATTAATAATTATGCTACCAAAATTAATGTCAAGGAGAAAGGAGAGAATATCAAGGCGATACGATAAGATACCATCCTTAAGTTTACCTCTGTTGTGTCTCCCTGGCAGCAAAGTTTGCCTTGTCACCTTTCTAGCTTTTCATTTCTCCCTCCCAAATCTGTGTTCCCTTCACACAGTCTGTGTCATTCCTGTTGCTTTCTTCCCCCTTCATCAGCAGTCAATCTTAAATCTGTCAGCAGATTGGCCTCTAGTGACTCTGATTTTAGGCACAGAGCCAAGAATAGAGAGCAACTGAGCATGCGCAGAGCAGGGTGAGAAAAGGCTTTAATGGACTATAAACAGTATAGGCACTTATTTTTATTATTTTACATAGCTACACCTTAACCACTTCCAACCCACCCGCCCGCAATGTACTGCACTTACAGGCAAAGTGATGTACCCGTACATCTTTCTGGCTGTACTAACACAGGGGGCACTGCACAGAACTCCCCCCTTGCAACTGCTGTGTCCAGCGGACACAGCGGAATGAAGATCCAGGTGAACGGGACCCGGTGATCATGTAATCACTAGGCGATCACATGATCACAATGTAAGCAAAGCTGTTATGAATCAGTCTCATTCATAACAGCTCTACTCCTCTTCCTAGTGAGCTGTGATTGGCCCACAGCTGTCACATTATACATAGGGCCAATCACAGCACCCTGTACCATGTGACCAGCTCCAGCCAATCACAGATCACTATCATGAGCTGTCAAAACCTAGCTCATTGATGACAATTCATGAATGAGTTAGGTTCATGACAGCAAGCTTTGCATTGCAGGATAAATTATCTGTATTTCTCCTGCAAAGCAAAGTGTAAAAAAGACCTAATTTTGTGTCACTTCCTACTTTGGTGTGTGAATGCACCTGAGCCCCCCACTGCCCCCCTACCCGTCGGTTAAGGGCGAGAAGAGAGAACATGGCACTGAATAAAAGCACTACATTTTACACACACATGTTAGATTAGCACATTTAACCCTTTGATCGCATCGTCACCCAGCCAGTGCCATTAGTACAGTGCCAGTATATAGAATTTTTTACTGATTACTGTATTACTGCCACTAGCGACATCAGATAGTGTCAGGGTCAGTAAGTGTCCCTCCCAGCCAGGGTCAGCTAGTGTTAGATTGCCCGCACACTATCGAACTCACGCCATAGGCCGCTGATCACCGCCATTATTAGTATATTGTTTGTACGGATCAAGATATTGATCACACAGAGAACTATACTAGTACCTTCTTTGTATAGTGTCCCCAAAAATTCAGTGTTAGCGGGATCAGCCCTGTTTTCTGCCAACCTTTTTCCAGTCGGGGCATCCATGAAAAATATTTTCAGTTACGAGGCACCCCTGTCCAAGGCTTGGTTCGCGTTACTGTGTGTCGTGGAACACACGCGAAACCGCGCTCATTCCTGACACGCAGACAAATGCTCTGCTCTTTAGGGGTACCCCATACATTGGTAAATGTGGGTTGTTTTTCATGTGGTGCAATTTTCAAACTAAGGTCAGGACAACGTTCCCTGCATTTCTGTGGGTAAGGCAGCCCATTGAAATGAATGGGCTGCCCTACATACAGCCACACAGATGTGAACCAAAGACCTTTTCACCTGTGAGGTTGGAGGGAGGTAAAACCATGCAATTGATCTGCTTTTACCACCCCCCAACTGCTTCCCCTTTAGCTGCAGAAACAGCAGCTGGGGGTATACACATGCTTTTGCCGCAGCTGGAAGTATACCTCCAGGTGAATGGAGTTGAACTACAACCACCCCGCAACTGTGTGCTCATTGCACACAGTTGTGGTGTGGTGATTCCTGCTGGGGTTAAACCAGGTGGCGAGGAGGCAACATATTGCCTCTTTACCACCTGTCAAATGCCTCTGAAAAGCGATATTAGCATGGATTGCTTTTCAGAGGAGCAGTAGTTCTTGCTGCTATTACGAACAAGTCCTAAAAAAGCAGTTCTGAAAGGACAGGAATAGGGGGTCGAGATTTAAAGTAAAATACATATACACACATATAAAAACAAACACACATATACACACACGTACACACACACACACACGTACGTACACACATACACATGTACACACATATACACAGACACATATGCACACACATACACATCCATGTACACACATACACACACAAACATGTACACACATACTCACTCATACATACACACAGGCACATGTACACAGCATTATGAAAAGTGACAGTACCTTCGTTTCCATCACACAGCCGGGTACTGCACTCTAGGGGGAAGCAGAGATCACAGAAGACACTCCCCTTTCCTTTGCTTTCACTTTGCTCAGTGGTCTGACGGCTCCCATTGCCAACGTACATTCTCCCCATGGCACCCCTGAAGACCTCTGGCGGCACCCCGATTGAGAAAGTCTAGTTTCGCCCCTCCACTGTTTTTCATGATAGATTTGTATCAATTGATTGTGGGCCAAAGCAATTTATACGCACAACAATAAATACCCACCCACCCAAATTCAGCTCTTGCCAGACAGTTCTCATGGAAACCTATCACAGTTTCTGAATTTTAAATTTTTTTTGGCCTA
Organism: Staurois parvus; assembly: GCF_062004578.1. Classification (NCBI taxonomy): domain Eukaryota; kingdom Metazoa; phylum Chordata; class Amphibia; order Anura; family Ranidae; genus Staurois; species Staurois parvus. Next base: position 8,839,138 of record NW_028319228.1, on the reverse strand, counting down.
ACCCTCGACCTGGACATTACAAAAAAGAATGAATTGCGGTCATATTGGTCCAAACAGCTAATTCATCATATGTTCTCTGCTGTTACATATATGCCCAACATGGACCAGCAAAGTATTGGTACGTCGCTGGACTTTGAGTGGTTATACCAGAATGATGCCTACAGCTACAGGCATCATTCTGGTACCATTTTTTTCAGCTGGTGGTTGGCTTTTATGTAAAAACAATCCTAGTGGCCAATTAGCTGCTTACTTGTTTTTACGAGCATCCCCCCTCTGCAGCCTTCCACCGTTTTCTTGGGCTCTCCTGTCCCACAGGGGAATCAGAGAATGCAACAAGCAGTTCCGCTGGCTGACCAAAGAGCTGACCAGAGACCAGAATGGCTCTGATCATCTCTATAGTCTAATAAATTGGAAGCTACATGCATTTCATCACTTCAATTTTGCAGAATATAAACAGCACCATTAGTAAATTGGGAAAGCATCCGATCACACCAATCTTGGTTTGATTAGATAATGTAAGGGCAGAGGAGATATCTAGAGTCTGATAGACCCCAGATTTCTCAAAAAAAATATATGACAATGCCCATTGAAGTTATAGGGGATATTTGCATTCCCTGTGATAGCATTAAAAGCGATAAAAAAAAATGAAAGGGACAGTGTAAAAGTAATTTACAAAATCAAAAAGAACTTTTAAAAAAGCACCCTTTGTCCCCCTGCGCATGCGCACCTGTGTGAGCAAGCGCTGTGTCGGTATGTAAACAGCAGTTGCACCATGCGTGTGAGATATCGCCATGAACATCAGATCGAGGGCAGTAATTCTAGCACTAGACCTCCTGTGTAAATATAAATTGGTGACCTGTAAAGGCTTTTAAATTTTTGCCTATTGATAATAAACATGTATGTACTTTGTTGCCATTGCACGGGCATGCACAATTTTAAACCATGCCATGTTTGGTATCTATTTACTCAGCGTAACATCATCTTTTATATCTTATCCAAAAATTGGGCAATATATTGTGTTTCTGTGCATTAAAATTCTAAAAAGTGTATTTTTCCCATAAGATTTACGTTTGAAAAATTGCTGCGCAAATTCTGTGTGACGTAAACAATTTAAACACCCACCGTTTTATCCTCTAGGGCCTCTGATTAAAAATATATATATATATATATTGTTTGGGGGTTCAAAGTAATTTTCTAGCAAAAAAACAAAATGTATCAGAAAAGGCTTGGTCTTCAAGAGTGGGTGATGTGTGGCATAAGCTTCTAATGTTGTCCGTGAAATGCCAGGATAGTAGAAGCAACCCCAATGACCCATTTTGGAAAGTAGACACTCCAAGGTATTTGCTAAGAGGAATGGTGAGTGTTTTGCAGATCTTATTTGTTGCCACGTTTTTGGAAAACGAAGACAGAAAACAAAAAATGTATTTATTCTTTCCTTTTTTTCTTTTTCAAAGCCCTGTGACAAAAATGATGTCTGTAAAATACTCACCATGCATCTTATCAAATTCATTGGGGTGTCTACTTTCCAAAAAGGGGTTCTTTGGGGGGGGGGGTGTTTGTACTATCCTGGCATTTTAGAGCCTCCGAAACTGTGATAGGTAGTGGTGAACAGGGGCGGACTGACATCTAATGGGGCCCCCGGGCAATAGGGGATCATGGGGCCCCTGTGTCCTTGCCCAAACTCAAAAAAGCCTATGAAAAAGGTACCAGGGGCAACTCATGGGGCCCCCTACTGACCCCGGGCCCTCGGGCAGTGCCCGAGTTTCCAAATAGTCAGTCCGCCCCTGGTGGTGAAGTGATATGAGGAAATATGCCCTTTTAAAGCCTGAAGGTGGTCATTGAATTTTGGGGGCTTGTATCTAGCTAGGCTGACAAAAAGTCTCTCATGTGGTATCGTCATACTTGGAAGAAGTAGGATAATGGTGTTTGGGGTGTTATTCCCCATATACCCATGGCATGTATGAGCAATATATCATTAAAGTGACAACTTTGTGTGAAAAAAAAAATTTAAAAAAATTGTCATATTCAAAACATTTGTGGTAAAACATAAAATTTTCCATGGACTCAACATACCTCTATGCAAAATCCTTGGAGTGTCTACTTTAAAAAAAAGGGTAATTTGGGGGGGTTGTACTGCCTCTCAAAAAATGTGATAGGCAGTCAGAAAGTAAAAGCTAAGTAAATTTCAATATACTGTATATACCATAGTTTTTAGATGCTATAACTTTCACGCAAACCAATTAATATACATGTATTGAGATTTTTTTTAACAAAGACATGTAGCAGAATTCATTTTAGCCTAATGTATGAATAACTTTGAGTTTATTGAATATTTTTTATAATATAGTTTTTTCAAAATCTTCGGTCTTTTTTGTTTATAGCGCAAAAAATAAAAACTGAAGAGGTAATCAAATACCACCAAAAGAAAGCTCTATTTGTGTGAAAAATAAATTTCATTTGGGTACAGCATTGCACCACCGTGCAATTACTAGTTGAAATGGCGCAGTGCCAAAAAGCAAAAAATGGCATTGTCAGGAAGGGGGGTAAATCCACTAGAGGACAAGTGGTTAAGCAAAAAATAATGTCCCTTAAATGTAATTGATCAGGTTTCCTTTTTCTTTATGGTAACGGCATGTACTATACTATATAGTAGTAATTTGGGCACATTTTCTTAAACCAATTCTGTGTGAGCCTAAATAATCCTTTAACCAGTTCTTAATTTCGTTGTGCAGTAAATGAATTCTTAGCTGTGGTTTCTGGACTAGATAAGTTTCTGTTTGATGTGGATAAACCTATTGGTTCAATGAAATTTTGCATAAAGGAAAATATTAAAATTTCAATAGAAAAGATGAGACTTACAGCATGTTTCTATTTGTGGAAAATGTGCTAGTTTTAAATTCTTCTGCTTTCAGAATATACTCAAAGATATAAGTTTGAGCTCTCTTTGTCATTGAAATTACAGATGAAAAACATTAGCATTATAAAGACATCACTCCAGGAGTGTTATTTGTTTTTTTCCCTAAAATTAGAAGTATGTCTTATTTTTCAAAATTGTTCCATTGCCAAAAGCTGATTAGACAGACCGTAATTATGAATAGTGATGATCCAATCAATCTGAAAAATTATGACTATTACTGTGAAATTAGAAATTTATGTAAAGTGAGAAAACAATGCACATTGTTAAATGTTCAATAATGATTAAATTCACAGGCATAGACAGCAATGAAAATCTTATGCTAAATAAGGGTATAGCATTATTTTTCACATCCATAACCTTGTTTCAAATTGCTATGTTAGTATGCATACTTTTGAAAAATACTATTTATTCAGATAGCTAGAAAATAACATGTTTATCTTTACATTTTTCACAAATATATAAGCTGGAAATTACTAAGAAAAGATTACCAGCTGTGCCTTATTTTGACTATCATCATGGTGTCCCATTCTTCAATATCCTTAAGCCACAATCCACAAATAATGAAAAACATCAGCTGCAGAGTCTGCACATGAATCCTATAGGATATTTCAATGATTAAAGAATAATTGTACTTTTAGACAAAATACAGGTATCCTTTATCTCTAGCTTCCCTTGGGAAAAAAAACAATAACACATACACAGATCCATACTTATCCTAATATCACTACCATGGTCACCTCAATCTTTCAGCTCCTGGCAGCAAAGACCTTAGCACCAGCCTGTGAACTTGCTTCCCGTAGACTTCTTTAGGTCTGCCTTCTCAATTGACATCTATATACATCTATGGGAAGTGATTAGGGATGAGGATTTTGATTGCTTAACAGCTTTCAGGAAGCCACTTTTACCAAATGTCTTATTTGCACCATATAAAAGTTAATGTGTTGCAGATAAGCAACATAGTGAAATGGTTTTGTACCATGAAATTCATGCATAGTATACTGACTATGAAGATATACATTAATTCAATCAAAACAAAGGCAATTCTTCAGTAATAACTATTGCTGTTATATTAATCAAAATTCAGATACTTGCTCATTGAAATACTCTTTTATTTAGTAATAATCATAACAAATAATAATATACAGAGCAATTAAAAATGCTTTAAAAAGCGTTCAACTATCAAGAGCCATACCTAATCACATAACATGAGGGTTATCACATTCAAATTCAGTCGGAAAATAAAGAGGTGATCAGGGGCGGACTGACCATTTGGAAACTCGGGCACTGCCCGAGGGCCCGGGGTCAGTAGGGGGCCCCATGAGATGCCCCTGGTACCTTTTTCATAGGCTTTTTTGAGTTTGGGCAAGGGCACAGGGGCCCCATGATCCCCTATTGCCCGGGGGCCCCATGAGTTGTCAGTCCGCCCCTGGAGGTGATCATATATTTATAATCTGATGCATTAATTCATGTATTTTCATTTTGGGTGACTAATTGTTATTAATGGTTTGCATTGAAGTCCTAGACAAAATAATAAAGAACACCTAGACTGTTGCTGAGTAAGCCAAGAGAGGAAAACTAGAGAACCTAGAGCTCAAAACTAACATTATTAATCTTTGGAGCAAAGGGCTGTGCATGAAGATATGGCAGAAATACAAGGTAAGCATGACCTTGACGTAGACATGTAGATATACTACAGTTAGCCACAAAGAAAAAGAGGACCAAACTGCGCAAAATAGTACTGTAAGGTAATAGTGTAACAGTCTGCTAGAGTGTTGAAAATTTGGACAAAATATAAAAAAAAGTTGTTCCCCTGCTGAAAAAAACATTTTGTAATGACAGAGGTTGCTGCTCTTAAATTCTCCTAAAATCTACAGTAAGTACACAGAATATATCGTGGGGCAGTTTTACATTATTAAATCTAGAAATAAAATATACAATAATTCTTAATGGTAATCTTGTACAATTAAAAGTAAAATGAAGGAATTCCCACTTGTATGCTAGCATTATGTACAGTATATACAAAAAGAATGAACCAGCTGTGGCAGCTGTAAACAGGTATACTCTATTATTTCTTCACCTGCACCTGTACAGATCAAAGTAGGTCTATATGAATTTCCATCAACAGAAGATAAAGAATCATCCTCTTACTGCTTTGGCTAATTTAACCACTTCAAGATCAGACTGTTTCATCCTGTCTTGCCCAGGCCATTTTTAAAATTTTAGCGCTGTTACAGTTTGATTGAGAATTACTAAGTAAAGCAACACTGTTCCCAAATTAATTTTATATAATTTTTAGAGACAGAGGTTTTTTTGTGGCATTTAATCACCACTGAGTTTTTAATGTTTTTGATATATAAAGGGAAAAAGACCAAAAAATTCAGAAAAAAACCCTGTTTTCCTAGTTTTTGTTAGAATATTTTGCAAACATAAATTAACTCTCTTCATACATTTAGGCCAAATGTAATCTGCTACATATCTTTGGTATAAAAAAAAAAAATCAGTGTATGTTATTTAATCTGTGTGAAAATTATAGAGTCTAAAATCTATGGTATATATTTTAAAAATGAATCAATCCTGATGTGCTTACTGCCAATCTAATTTTTGAGGCCCTAAAATGTCAGGACAGTACAAATTAAATGAACAACTACCATCGCCTTTAAGCTGCCTAGGCAGTGGCCTGGGGTATACACATACCATGGATGCACTGTTTTGCTTTGTATCTGTGGTAAGTGTTATATCCCCTGTACCCCGTTGATTGCTACCCAATCAAGTGAATGGGGGTGCTTGTGCTGCAGGTGGTGAACAGTCAATGGAACTGTCAGGTATTTTTTCCAAATGATTAAAGTGCCAGCTGTAGCCGAAAATACTAATCATTGTGTTCTGCAGGTAGGGAAGGCTCCCTGCCAGCAGAACATAATAATGTTGCAGGAGAGATTCCCCTATCAACACTGACTGTGTTGATGGTGAAATCGAGCAATTTTCTTTCCTTCCACCCATGGTAGAAGGTAACAAAAATACATAATCTATGGCCTTCCTTACTGTACTATACTAGCCTGCTAAAAAAACTTCCTCTGTTCTGCCTTTAGCATTCCAAATGCAAAATGTCTCAACTAAACTTACTGATGATTGTTAATGGTTTCAAAACTCTATTTCTATGTATAACTGTAATTATATGTGTATGTATGGACAGTCATATTTTCTCATTCTCACATGAAGGTTCTGCTTAGAAGCTAACCTTAAAGGATAAGTTCATCTTTTTACAAAAAAATAATAAATGCACATTTTTTTGCAGGTAAAAACAATATTAATTTATTATTTTTTGTTGCAGGAGCCTGTAAAGCATTGCACCAACGATCAGCAGATCACTGGCTCCATGCAGGCCTCCTACAGACCTGTCACTATATCTGCTTGCTCATACGGGATGTACAGGCAAGCAGATATACTGACAGGAAGAATCAATTAACTACTATGGCACTCCATGGCACCGTGGTAGCTCATTGAGAACTACAAGCCGATAGCCACTAAGACTGTCGGGACCTGAAGCTGATTAATTTCCAGAACTCTGTGAATGAATGACGCAGCTGTGTGGGCGAAGCCCTACGCGACTGCACTGTTTTAAAAAGTGACAGCTTGTATGGGGAACATCTCCCCTTACTGCTCTCACAAGTAGGGGGTGGGGGAATCGGGCAGCGGCTGCAGCATTGGGCATTTGCTACATATTCCACCCTAAACGGGTGGAATATGTAGCATGTTCCCAAAGGGGAACTTATCCTTTAACTGTGCACAGTGGTTATGGTTTACAGATCTTTTTCACAATGCAAGTCTACAAAGTTGATTTACAACAATAGTAAACATGCAATCATGTATATATATTTTTTTAATTGCCTGTAAATGACTGACTATTCACTAGGCTGAATGAACATTCTGAACCCCTATGTTTAATTAAACAAAAAATAAAATTATTCGAAAACTCAGGCACTTTTTAAAAAATTGACACTGTCACATTGAGGGATGGGGACTGCTGCAACAGTAACATGTTAAAAAGGTGAACTTATCCTTTAACTGCCCTAACTATGATTGGCTGTTTTTAAATTACCCAAAATGCCCACAATGTGATTGGTAATGAAGCAAAGCTAACATAGCTTTACTTAATTTACTAAACGAAGTCATCAGGCATTTGCTAAGTAATTGTTTTCTATACCTTTGGAAAACTTACCCAGAATTGTATGTAGATAAGTTCATACATGATTAGACCCATACATATAGTAAACTTTAACAATAGAATTTATGTTACAAATAAGGGCATAAAGTTTATCAAAGCTTAGGAGATATTTATTATTTGGAAAGGCACACACCTCTCTATAAAATACCTAACAGCTGGCAATGCATACTGTATCAGAGCAAAAGCCATGAGGTCAAAGAAGCTGCCTGCAGAGCTCAGAGACAAGATTATTGCAAGGCATGGATCTGGGGAAGGCAACAAAAATGTTCTGCTGCATTGAAGGTTCCCAAGAGCACAGTGGCCTCCATAATTCTCAAATGGAAGAAGTTTTGCACAACCAGGACTCTTCCAAGAGCTGGTTGCCCAACCAAACTAAGCAATCAGGAGGAGAAGGGCCTTAGTAAGTGAGGTGACCAAGAACCCAATGGTAACTCTGACTGAGTTCCAGAGATCCTTTGTGGAGATGGGACAAAGTTCCAGAAGGACAGCCATCACTGTTGCCCTCCACTGATTTGGGCCTTATGACAGAGCAGCTAGACGGTGGACTCTCCTAAGTGCAAACCACATTAAAATCACCTAAAGGAATCTTGTGAGGAGCAAGATTCTCTGGTCTGATGAAACTAAGATTGAACTGTTTGGCCTCAATTATAAATTTGTCATTATGGGGTACTGAGTGAAGTTTAATGAGGGGAAAAAATATCTTAAACAACTGTAGTATCAGGCTGCAACATAACATAGCATTGAAAAAAGTGAGTGAAAGGGGTCTGAATATTTTAGGACTGCACTGAATATATATGTATATATATAATTTATTTTTATTTATTTATTATCTTTTATTTTTCTTATCATGTCTGCTTTTTTATGGTGTTTTTAAATTGCTGACATTGTGGTGTATTTTTTTTTTCTGATAGTGTCTGAATAAAAGGTAAATAATGGATTGAATATTTGAATCTTCTGAACTTGCAACCAGAGGTTAAGATGTTGAGCAAATAAAACTCTCCTGTGGTATAAAGACTTTAGCAAGATTACGTTTATGTCATTCATATTCAGTACATGAGGAAAAGATTAGAATTAATCAAGGTACTTTTATTTATAGATGTAAAATATGTGTGCCTTCTTACCTTAAGATATTTTTTTCCAATTTTTATATATACTCATCCTGTACTTTACCTTTGTCATCTTAATTGGATAACATGCTCCTTTGTGTAGAATGGATTACTTTATATTACAGCAAAAAGCACTGCAACAATACAACAGCCTATTAAACATGAAGATGTATTTTTGAATTTCAAGCAAATGAATTACTTTGCACAATAAATCGTGAAATGCAGTCATGGGGCTCTGGTATTATTTAGCATTTTTCATCTTAAATTTCCTGTCATTGCAGAAGAAACCATTTATGTTGCATTATAATAATCCAAGGGTGGCATTTACACATTTACTCTAATCACCCTTGTCTCTATTCTTTACAGAAAGCTTTAATGTGTTTTCACAACATTGAAATCCCAATTGTGAGATCTTTCCTAGTGTCTACCATCGATTCCAAGATAGTTAACATCTGATAGTTTGTTAGAACAAAATTACTCCATTATGAAGTGTACTTAAAGAATTGTTTTCAAATATCAAGAACAGAAAAAATGCTTTTTATGCCTTTCCCTAATGTACAGTTTTAGAGAAAACAGTATTGATTTGGTCCAAACATGTAAACATCTTACTTTTGTATAGAGGCAAGAATTGACAAACCAAAACCCACGCCATTCTGTTATATTTCTTATTATATAGTCAAAAGGTTTAAAGCACAACTCTGGTGTTTTAGTTCCCCACACCCCTAATTCCTAATCCTGAAGCCCATCCAAAATAACCCAAAAATCCAGTTATATGTATATTTTCATGCAGTCTTTAGGCTCTTGACCCAGTCCTTCCTCTCCTCCTTCCGTAGTGATGGGTAATCCTAACTCCTGAATTACATTCATGTGATGAGATGTTCAAAACATGCCGTTGAGAAGTACTGTGAGTCCAGGCCTGTTTGATGACGTTCCTTCAGAAGCATGTTCTTGACAACATGAGCTCACAGGAAGTGGGTTGGATGATACTGAATATCAGTTGTCCCAGAAGAGGACTGGCAATTAATCAGAGAGTTGTGAATCTGCAGTGGGCAGCACTAGAGACAAGCAAGTTAGCTGTCTTTTTTTATTTTTTTTTCACTGCTGGGCCACTGTTCTTTTAAAATGCAATCCATAAATGTAATGATGTCATCCAGCATCTAGTAATGTAAATCCACCATCAATCATGATCACTTGTCACACAAATGTTTTCCCTGGCTCTACAGTAATGTAAACACAGCAGTGGGATTCCCAGGTGATGTCAAACATTAAAAGTTAAATAAATCCAACAACGTAAGTAAATCCTTTAATGACATTACAATAGAAAAAGGTTTAAAATGTCCATGTAGTGCAATACGAGTCACTTCAGCTATGTAATCCATGATCATGTTAGTCAGGCCAATCAGTGATGTAATACATCTCAATTGACCAGTGGCATCGCTATGGAGGTTACACCTGCCAGAGGGGTGACACTCAGGGCTGCCCAGATGCCAGTAAGAGCCCGATTTCTCCTGTCCACAATGTTTGTTGGACAGAAGAAGCTGTTTGTAAGTATAGGGGTGGCTGGATGCACCTGTGTTGGCACAGTGTGTTTATTTCAGTGTCACAGTGCACAATTCCTTCCTGCACAAATGGGAGAGGAGAGAGGCTGGATCTGCTCTGCCTTCTCCCTCCCTTCTCCCCTTGTGCTTTGCCCACACTCTGTGCAACCCGTGCAGTGCAGGAAATTGTAAACACAGCATTCCACAGATTCAACGTGAATAAGGGGCCTCTGACTAAGTGAAGGGCCTCCAAGAACCATCCAAATGTGAGCGTTGTGACCAGACTGTCCACACTCCCTAAAAATATTTGTGTGTGAATCCCTCAAAAAAACTGCGCTGTGAATATATAAGTGCAAATCATAAAATCTAAAAAGTGTACAAATACCTCATAACATGCTGCCACATTGAACTAATAAACAAAATAAAATAATAATATTATATAATAAATAAAATATTAATGCAGCGCTTGTACTTAAACAAATGATTTTCAAAATGAATGAACACATAAAAAGTCCAAATGATTCAGTCCATTCTTGTGATCATCACGTGAAATTAATTCATAATCATATTCATATTCGATTTTCCAATAATCACCACGTGAATAATAGTGAAACAAAATGAAATTGTGCCTTGCTACCCTCTCAGGTATGCACTCACCAAACATAGTTGCCTTCCATTCTCATGGTTGGCATACTAAGCTTTGAAATTCTCCAAGGAATAGATCCCTTTCAAGACACAGAGTGGATTCCTCCAATGATGACTCAAAATCTCCAAGGTATATGGTAATGGCTCTTTCCAATGCTCCCAACAAACATCAACAAAAGGACTTGATCCTTTGTGCTTTTAAGTGGGTTCACATTTATTTGCTGTGGTTTGGACGCATTGCTGTTGTAGGTTGCTCATTTTCTCTGCATGTTGCATCTTTGGAGCACTTTCAGAAAACAGGAAGAACATTATTGTGGGGGGAGGGTTGACACCATGTTTTTCCGCAGCTGGTGACACAAACCCTAGTGACTCTACTGCAATTGACCAAATATCGCTGGATGGCGTGATTGATGATTAATTACACCAGGGGGATCCGGTCATTTTTAACCTTTTTAAAGCCCAGCTCTCTGATTGCTTTGTTAAAAATAATCTAAATCCCCATTTTCACTTATCTCAAGCTGCAATCACATGCTCATCCAGTCCCTCAGCACTGGGTCCCTCTTACCTCTGTTTACTTTCTGGGTGGATCCTTCTTCCAGGTGTTCATGTCACTGCCTATGTGACATGGACAGTTCCTACTGTCCAGCGGAAAGGAATGGACTTCAGAAGGTAATCTCAAATAAACAAAAAGCTAAAAAAAATGAAGCCACACTTATGGTTACCAATAAAATAATGACAATATTGAAAAGCTGCTACCACAATATGTATACCCACATCAAAATGTGTAAATAATATATATTGTAAGTCCATATAAAAGTCTACAACATTTGAATGTGGTCAAGAAACACTTGCTGTCATAAAAGACTTCACAGCTTGTATCTTTTTGACTCCATGATAGATCACATCCAGTCTGGTAGGTATATGACAAGAAATAGGAAAGAAAAGGGCAAAATGCACCCAAAGTTAAAGTAACAGCACTGTACAGAAAATCCCACTTCGGGGATATGGGAATGCATTTCCAGTTTGATGTCACAGTGTTGCACCTCCCTGTGCATTTCATCAGGGGCTTGGATGTGGAGCAGCATCATCACACATTATGTAACCAATGGGCAATTGAGAGCGATAGAACTTTAAACCTATATTTTGAATAGTAACTCCTCATAATACACATAAATTATTCCATATTATTTCTGAGAGAAAATTTATATATTAAGCACATGGTAAAAAAAAAAAATATATATCAAGTCATAAATATCCTTTTTGAATAGAGACAATGCAGATTGAAGGCTACCATCGACTAGACGCTCTTCTTGGTGCCTCCAATAACATGAGGTTGATGAAACAGGTAGGGGATGACCTGGGCATGGCTTTGTAGTGCTCTGCAAGATAAAGAAGTTTCCTTGCAGCCAGAGGTACTTGTACATTACTGATGTTAGAGCCATCCCCCCGGGCAGCATTGGAGTGTATTTTTGGAAGAGGAATTGGTGGTTTTATTCATTGAACATGTGAATGTAATTTTTCTTCGTTTTATTTTAAAAAAATACCACATTGAGCGCCATGTCAGTCTTTGTATCTTTTCAACACAGATCCATACCTTGTTACCTAAGCTGGGAAGGATTGCTGGATTGGCCAAGTGCGAGCTCTGAAGAGGACTGTGTATGCCCTGGGAAAGCTCAGCTGGGCTGATAGAGTTCCATTCATTCAGTTAAAGGTGCAATAAGACCTTTGTGATGAGGGTCTACTCATAAGGTGAGCTTGTGCTTGTAGGGGGAGATTGATGGAGGTATCTGCTGTTACACACACTTTTCACTGGATTGAGCTTTTTTTGTGGATTTGATCACAACTTCACTAATAGACATTTATATGAAGTAGAATAATGTAATTCTACTGGATAAACTGGACATTATGGGCACCACATTCCATATAAATATGAAGAACACCAATTTAGTTAGAAATATAGGGATTTTTGAGGTGCCATTATAGACAGTCTATAAATATATTCAAATTTTTATTACAAATAGCACATGTTAAAAGACAATTTAAAACCACCAAAAGAATCCATGTGGCTCCAAGAGCACATATGCAACAGCTCCAATGCGACATGTTTCGCCATTCATTGGATTCCTCAAGAGATTTACAGATTATTGCATAGAATTGCCACTAGGAACAAAAAACAGTAATTAAACTTGGGTACAAACTGACAGAATACATCTTTATTTACATATATTTATAATTATACTTGCTCTCCTGAAAGAGCTCTCTTACCAGGAATGCAGTCAAAACAGAGAGAAAATGAATGAAATCCAGGCACCCATATGAGTACCCATAGGAGGATTGGGCAAACCATAAGAGGGATGGACTCTGCACCCAAGCCTTTCTGGAAATCTCCCTAGACAAAAGATATTTATTACCAAAAATGGTGTAGTAATGGTGTAGTAACAATATACTTAGATATACTAAAGTTCCTGCTAACTAAGTACTGCAATTAGTGTCTTTGGACTATATATTATATACAAATTTATATTAAGCACAGATTTGATGTGTGTTCATTTTGTTTGATTTGATTGATTTTTGTCATTTTGATTCATAGATTTGGGTAATTTATTAGTGCAGCATATTGCCTTATACTTCAAATTTAAAGCTAAATGAATATGAACACTTCACATACCCTTTACCGTCATCTTTGGCAGTGGGCAGGTATATCTTACATATATATTTTCCAAAGCTTCTTTTTTTCTTTCATTTATACATTTATTGATATTTTCCATTTCAAACTGTTGGTCAAGAAATTACTAAACTATTAAAGAAAATTGGAAGAAGGTATATTCAACTATATTTGACTATACTCCATGCAAAACCTACTTCTTTGGGGTTTTTTTAATCAGAATTATTAAAAACTTTACAACCTGCTTTTACAAGTTTTAATTCGCTGCATGCGTTGTTGTAACTTCCTCCATTGTTTTATCTCATGATAATTTTCTCATCAAAATGTTAATGGTATGGTAACACTGTATTGCTCTGGTGTGTTAAAAATAAATCACAACACAGTGTGTTAAAAAAAATCGTAAAAGAAAAAAAAATGTAGTAAAAAATTAGAAAAAAATATTTTTATTTTTTACATACTGTCAGCAATCAGTGTCCCTGATCACTGCCACACCAGTTATATGATTATGCTGTACTGCACTGGTTTCAGATGCCCCTAAGAGCAGTGTAAAAAATTTGAGAAACAAAATTTAATTTCTTCATTTTCCAAAAAATTATGAAAATAAAATTACAACTTCAAAAGGGGTAATTTTTGGGGATATCTGTACTGTTCTGACATTTTTGTGCCTATCAGTACATCAGGATTGATTGATTTTCAGATATATACCATAGTTTGTGGACTCTATAACTTTCCTACATACTAAATAATATTCACTGAATTATGTTTTTTTCACCAAAGAAATGTAGCAGAATACATTTTAGACTAAATTTATGAAGGAAGATTATTTATTTGCAAAATTTTATAACAGAATCGAAGAAAACACTTTTTTTTTCAAAATGTTCGGTTATTCAGTTTATAGCAAACAATAAAAAAACAGTGGTGATTAAATACCACCAAAAGAAAGCTCCATTTGTGTGAAACAATTACAAAAAATAAAAATGGGTATAGTGTTGCATGACCGCGCAATTGTCATTCAAAGTGTGGTAGCGCTGAAAGCTGAACATTGGCCTGGGAAGGAAGGGGGTGAAAGTGCTCAGTACTGAAGTGGTTAAATGTCAGAAAATAACATTTTACAGGTACTAAAATACAAGAATATTATTTGCAACGTTTGCATGTATGCTGATACACTCACACAGTGTTTTTTTTATAATTACACCCCATGTGTGACCCATGTCTTTTTATTAAAACAAGGCTGTTGAAGTAAAGCACCAAGAGAGACCAATCAGCAGCTCTGGGGTGTTGGAGAAGCTCTTCTCTACATACAGTAGAGGTTGCTATAGTAGCTAAGTATGACCTACATCTAAAGTTCATGTAAGCATGACACACCATTGTGATCACAGACTTCTGCAGGCAGCAAAGGCCACATATATGGGTTAGAAGGCAGATGCAATACACAATGGTAGGTAGAGAAAATAATGTAGTGTTTGGATGATATGGGGTGTGCAGGAGATATGAAATACAGTGTTCAGCATAAATGAGTACACCCCAAGAGATTTGTCAGAAAACCTTTACTTTCCTTTTCAGAATCAACATTTTTTTGGGACACTACTACAAAACACTCCCACAAATGCAGGCCATTAATTGCAAACAAGATTTGTTCATTTACACACACAAAAAAGTATTTTTTCTAACAAATTCATTCAAGACCATGCTGCAAAAATTAATACACCCCAATGAAAGTTTTAAGAGCAAAGCTAAATTTTAGACAACAAAATCCTAATTAACAAGAATTCAACTACAGGTGAGTCTAATTATTCATTAAACAGGTGTCCAACAGACAGTTGATAATAAAAGGGTGTTACTTAACCTCCTTGGTGGTATTCCCGAGTGTAGCTCGGGGTAACATTTCAGTACCAAAAGCGGTAACCCCGAGCTACACTCGGGAATACCATGCGGCGCTGCTCCGGCATGTGTTCTTCACTTACCTTACCCTGCGCTCTCACGATGTGTCCCCTGCAGCGTCCCCGGCCATCTCCTCCGGCCGATGCCGGCATCCGGCTTCTGTGCCTGTCCCTGTGACGTCGGGACGTACGGGCGCCGCCGCCGGCGGCGGCGGGAAATTTAAAAATTTTAAAAAATGTCATTTTTTTTTTTTTCATTTTACACAGTAAAACATTGCTGTTTCAACCTATTTCACATACATATTGTCCCTAGTGCTTTGTCCTGCGCCCTGCCTGCATTTTGTCTGTTCTTTCTGCCTGGAAACTGAGAAATGTCCATGGCGTCCAAAAAGTGTCCCTTTAGGTCAAAAGCGGTTTAGATCAGCTAGAGAACAGCGATAGTAAATCAGAACCACTTACAGAATTGAGTGATAATGATTCGTGGGGGAAATTCGTCATCAGAAACTGAAAACGATTTTGCGACTGAGCTCAGCAATGTGCGAACTTGGCGCTCTATTTCACATTTCAGTGTTTTTGGTTTGATTATATTATTGAATTAAATTTTTTATTATTTTTATATTATTTTTATGATTATTTATTAAATCATAATTTATGATTTTGTGTTTCAAATTTTATCATACCCGGGATGTTTACTAGACTCTTGTTCGGACAGATTTCAGTGAGTTTTTCCTAAAAATTACAGCCTACAATAAAAAAAATACATATTTCCATGCAAAAAAATGGTACCGCTTTCAGCACCAAAAATCTGAAATAATCATACCGCCAGGGAGGTTAACAAATAAAACCTCTTCCCATTTCATGCTGTCAGTAATGGCAGCACATGGAAGAAGAATGTCACAAGGCCTGAGAAAGAAAATAGTTTCTTTACACAAGCAAGGTGAAGGCTACAAGAAGATCGGCAAAGCTTTACTTATCAGTCAGAATACCGTAGCAAAATTGATACACAAATTTAACAAAGATGGAACTTCAACCATCCCACAGAGACATCCAGGTAGTCCACAGAAGTTAACACCTTGACAGAAGTGTCTTCTGATGAGAAGGGTTGAAGAAAATCACCATGCAAGTTCACTGTAATTAACTAAAGAAGTAGAAAGTAAAACTGGGGTGATTGTTTCCCGTGACACAATATAGCGTACACTGCAGAGGAATGGCATGCATGTGTGTCATCCATGAAGGAAGCCTTTCCTAAACACTATGCACAACAAGCCCGTCTAGAATTTGCCAGGACCCATTCTGAAAAATAAGAAGACTACTGGGACTCTGTACTCTGGAGTGATGAGACCAAGATAAATGATTTTGGAACTGATGGCTTCAAAACTGTATGGCATCGCAAACATGAGGAGTACAAAGAAAAATGCATGGTGCCTACAGTGAAACATGGTGGTGGCAGTGTCCTTCTGTGGGGCTGCATGAGTGCTGCTGGTGTCTGAGTGCTGCATTTCATTCATGGCATCATGAATTCACAGATGTACTACTCTATATTGAAAGAGAAGATGCTACCATCACTCCGTGCCCTTGGTCGTCGTGTACTTTTCCAACATGACAATGATCCCAAACACACATCTAAGACCACTGTTGCATTTCTGAAGAAGAACAGGGTGAAAGGGATTTAGTGGCCAAGTATGTCACCTGATCTGAACCCAATCAAACACCTATGGAGAATTCTGAAGAGACAAATTGGGCATCACTCTCCATCCAGCATCCAGGCTCTAAAAGAGATCGTTCCTGAACAATGGAAAAAGATAGATGTTGCAATATGTCGCCAACTTGTTCATTCCATGCCTAGAAGACTTGGTGATGTCCTTACAAATCATGCAGGTCATACAAAATACTAGATGTAGTAGTTTTTGTTGTGGGCTGTATTCTTTTTTGCATCAACTAATTTGAGTAAAACTGAAGATTGTGTCATCTAACGTATTATATTAACCTTACTTTCATGTAATGAGCTAAACAAATGTTCGATAAAACTCAGTTTTGTCAAAAGTTTGAAAATTGTTCTTGTGGTCATTGAGATATTGATTAAAATCTTACTTTTCAAAAGGGGTGTACTCATTTAAGATGAGCACTGTATATCTTGCAAAAGCAGACTTTCTTTTCCACTCTATGCACTAGTGATATAGTCTTATTTTAGCTGCAGTTCCACTGTTCCACTTCTACAAAATGTTGTGTTGAAAAAAGTTCTACCTGGGGGGCGTGTCCAAGATGGCGACCAGAGCGGCCGCATAATCCGGAGCTCCGTCGCCTCTCCACCTAATCCGCTGCCATCCTGGTGGCAGCGGACTGACAGAGCTCGCTGGAGGTCCCGCCATCCCTGCTGGTACTCGGCGGAGGGGCGCCGAGTGGCTTTGGCTCCTCTCTGTGGCAGCGAACCATCGCAGCCTGTTGCGGCCTAGTGAGGCCTCATTTGGCGCCGGGCTTGCACCCATCCAGGGGACACATGAATGCTGTCTGCGGTGGGGAAGGGTGTTTGACGGCCACTGCGCCCCCCCACCCGGACCATCGCCCCCCCGCCCGGACCCAGGGGACTGTGACCTGTAATTACGGCCTCAAGGGCCCTCCCTTAAAGGGAGCTGTAAAACGTCCCCTGCTGGGCCTGAAGGTCTGTTGAGGCAGACGGACAGCCACTTGGGGGATAAAGAAGTGCTTCTTGCACCCCCACTGGAGGGCTCTGGAGCCAGCACCCCAGGGAGTTTATATTTTTACAGCCCCTGTCCCTGTCGGCCTCCCCACACAGTCTGAGGCCTACATTTGGGCCCCTAGCCTTTATTGGGATCATATACTTAAAGTTTATAATTGCTATCTCCTCCCATATGGTGACATTCATTTTTACAATATACAGACTGTGCTGTGGTATTTAATCGCACCTTTGTAGCCACATCCTTATATGTGCATCAAGCTGTATGGGTCCCCTGGGGCTATTCGCACTTTAGGCTATACAAGTTTCAGTTGATCACCCCCAGGAGACTTCCTGCATGACGTCCACTAAGAAAAAAAGTAAGGGTAATGCTCAAAAATCTCTTACAACATATTTACTGAAGTCGCAGGAGATTTGCAACATGTCTCAAGATAATTCTGACCGAGCATCACCATCCCACCTCCTGCAGGATACTGCAGCTCATCTGCACAGGATAGTGAGTGCACACAGCAACTTACAAAGGGGGACTTAGAATCTTGTTTGGAGGCTATGTACACCAAGTTGGCTGCTAAGTTCCAATCAGAACTCCACAAGAGTACAAACTTCCTCTCTCAGGAAATAGCTGCGTTGGGCTCCAGAACCTACCGTTTAAAAACCAAACACGATGAGCTCAGCTAGGCTTATGGTGAGCTCTCCAGAGATCATGACCATTTACAAACGGCATTTACACAGTTGCAGGCAGAGGTGGAGGATCTCCATAATAGCAATTGCAGGAATAATCTGTGCATTCGGGGACTTTCAGAAACTGTAACTGATCTTTCACAAGCTATAACTAAATTGTTTAAGTCTCTTCTTCCGGACCATGAGCCTAGATCTTTTGTCTGCGACCATATCCATAGAGCTTTACGCCCCAAACCCCCTAATGATAAACCACCTTGGGACATTGTTCTGTGTATAAAAGATTTCCTGACCAAAGAAGATATACTCATGGCTGCTCGAAATGCCACCATGGTTTCTTTTGAAGGTTCAACTCTGCAGGTATTCCGGATATCTCACCTGCTACATTGGAGAAGCGTAGGAAAATGAAGGAAATTACATCTGCCCTTTTTTCTGCTCGCATCCGGTACAAGTGGGGCTTTCCCTTTAAGTTGATAGTTCCATACAATGGCAGCACATACACAGCTACATCTCCTCTTGAGGCACAAGAAATTCTGGCTAAATTAGGCCTGGCGGATGTTCCTTCACCTCACCGTCCACCTCCTACCCCTCGGGCATCTCCTATCAGGAATACTCCATCTCCACGAAGGGAAAGAAGGAGAGTCAGACAAGATCCTGGTTGAAAGGGTCTTTGCTCATTTGCATATAACTCATTATATTGATAAGATGTTGAGACATGCTGCAGTGTTATCATATTCATATGTGTTTGTTAACTTTGATTAATCCTTTGTCATTGGGACGTGCAAAAATTTTCTTGATATGGGTCTTAGAACCCTTTATTTACACCTCGCATGCTGATTTCATGTGATTTCTTGACACGTGACCCCACCTTGTCATTGAGCATGACCGGAGATGTCACTGCCCAGATGTGGAGTGGCCGCTCCGCTTTCCATGTTTTACGGTGGCGGGGCTTGGGCCCAGTTGGCCCTTTGAAGTTAAGTTTCTATGTCTTTTCAGGAAAGGCAGTTAGCCTACCTGATCCATGGTCTACTGTGTTTTTTTTGGGTTATAGGGTCTCCTAGAGCCCTACTTCTACTGTTTTATGTTTTTGTTTTTCTGATAACTTTGGTACATGATGGTAATCTTACACAATCATGTGAACATCCCGGCCTCAACTTTGGGACTGGGTTGTTTCGTAAACTGATACTGACAGATTTTTTCTTATACAATGCAGATCTAGATGTTCTACTGATTAGTCAATCTTATTTTGGTAATCTTCAGATGGCTATATTTATGCTGACTGATACTATTTTTTTTTCGACGTGGTGGTTCACTGTATCCCACATAATGTCCAGGGTTTTAACTTCCCAAACAAGCGTAAAACGGCCTTCCTCCAGTATAGACGCCTAGAGGCAAAGATTATTTTTTACAGGAAACCCATTTCGCAGCCGCTGAACACTCCACATATTTCCACAGATCCTACAAGCAGGGGTTTTACACCTTACACTCTACTAAAAGTAGAGGTGTAGCTATTTTCCTCCACAACTCGTTCCCCTTTGACGTTCAACATGTTTATAGGGATCCTGAAAGCAGATTTATCATTCTTAAACGTTCTCTTTCGGGTCGTGCACTCAAGATCGCCAATGTTTATGCACCTAATGTGGCGCAAGCATCCTTTTTTTCACACTTTTTTGCAGTTCTGGATAAATTCTTATCCCCCCATTTATTGGTGGGAGGTGACTTTAATTTGGGAGCTAACCCCCTTCTAAACAGAAGTTCGTCCTCACCTTCCTCCCTGCCTTTCCAAAATCCCTTATTAAAAAACTAGAAACTTTCCAATTGATAGACTCCTGGAGGGCACATAATGTGAGAGCAAGGGATTATTCATTTTATTCCCACCCACATAACTCTTACGCTAGGCTGGATTATATTTATTGCTCCCCCATACTGTTAGCCAACTCCAGGAAGGCAGGTATACATATATGCTCTTGGTCGGATCATAACATAGTAGCACTCGCTATCACTTTCATAGGTCTAGCACCTACCCCCTACTCCTGGAGATTAAACGATTCTATGCTTACTGATGTTAACTCTCGTCAGGAAGTAGTTACTTCAATCCAAGAATACTTTCAGCTGAATGCCACTCCTGATATTTCCCTGGCTACTCTGTGGGTGGCCCATAAGGTGGTCCTACGAGGCTGCCTTATATCCATGGCATCTTCTATAAACAGGGAGCGGTGGAAACAAATTCAGCAACTTACCCAGGAATTAGAAACGTACTGTAGAACTCATGTTGGCAATCCTTCTCTCCTTAACAAAAAAAAGATATCGCAAAAGAGGCTAGCACTGAATACTTTATTACTTTATTACCCAAAGAACTAAAAAGGCTTTGTGATGGTCTAAGGCTTCTTTTTTATTACATAGTAACTCAGCGTCTACTATGTTTGCACAGAAACTGAACCATTCTATACGGCCCCCACATATATATAGGTTGCGTACTAACAATGGTTCTAATTCCTCTTTGCCTCATGAAGTATTGGGTATTTTTGAACTATTTTATTCCACCCTATTAGCTCCCCCACAAACGACCTCCACCCCTCCAGATGGCTCATGGCTTGATTCTTTGCCCCTCCCTGCTCTCACACCCTCTCATATAAGCTCCCTTAATGCCCCATATACCCTGGAGAAGATATCCTGTGCGATTAGTGCACTGCTAACTTCCAAGGCACCAGGCCCAGATGGGTTTACGGCTAGCTATTATAAGCATTTTGCCATGTGTTAGCTCCCTATTTACTGTCATTGTTTAATAAAATTTTGCAGGGCGGAAAGCTCCCTGAGGAGATGCTGTTGGCTAACATGTCCCTACTACCTAAACTGCTAAAAGATCATCATATACCTCAAAACTATAGACCCATCTCAGTGATGAACAACGACCTTAAAATATTTAGTCGTATTTTAGCAAACAGACTGGCCCCTATTATTTCCTCTTTGGTCTCACCTGATCAGTCCGGTTTTATTCCAGATAGACTTATCACAGATAATATACGATTCACACTAAATGTTATTCAAGGTGCTAACTTACATTCTAAAGAAGTGTTGTTACTAAGCCTAGACATTAATAAAGCCTTTGAGAGTGTCCTCTGGCCTCTGGCCATATATGTTTTCACTGTTGCAGAAGATGGGCTTCCACGATGAATTTCTGTCTGGGGTACATACTATGTATGCCTCCCCTCAAACAAGAATTAGACTTCCAGGCTACAATTCTGAATTTTTTAAGCTGGGAAGGTGCACCCGTCAGGGATGTCCACTGTCACCTGTACTATTTGCGCTAACTTTAGAACCTTTGGCGATTGCTATTAGAACACACCCGAACATCTCGGGGTATCCCTTTTGGTATCGCAGTTTAAGTTATGTATGTATGCAGATGATGTCATGCTTTTCCTTACTAACCCGTTAGTATCACTGCCGAATTTATGCTCTTTATTGAATAGGTTAGCATCTATATCAGGCCTCACTGTAAATTTTACCAAATCAGTTGTTATGCCTATTAATGTTACTGGTTCCCTGGGCGAATCTCTCCACAGCTCCTTCCCATTTCGTTGGGCCACAGATCGTATCTCCTATCTGGGTGTATATCTTACTCCCAGCTATTTGAGATTATTTGCAGTTAATTACCCACCATGTGTGTCACGCCTCTCTACTTTGTTAAAGATCTGGCATGGATATCCTATCTCATTTTTAGGCAGAGTCACAGCAGTGAAGATGAATGTTTTGCCGAAATTATTGTACTTGTTTCGACCACTCCCAATCTCAGTTGCGAAAACTTTTCTAGATAATTTTCAACGTGTGATTAATAATTTCATTGGGTGTAACAAACGTCCTCGTTTCACTTCATCAATCCATTACCAATCGCAAAGGATGGGAGGCCTAGGTCTTCCCAATTTCTGGCTCTATTACCTGTCGGCCTGCTTCACACATTCAGTTTTGAATCTCAATCTATACGTCCGTTCTATTTACAGGGTATTCTATGGACAAAAATTCCCCCTTGCATGTTGATATCCCATAATTCTATTGCTGCCCACTCATTGATGCTTTGGTCCCTTTATAAATTTAAATTAAATCTTATTTTTTCTGTCCTACCAGGTTCATAATTTTTTGGGGACCCGAGGTTCATCACAGCATTCTCGTCTCCACAGGCATTTCGTTGGTGGTATGAGCATTCCTTTATCAGATTATCTGATTTTCAGAGAGGAGGGTCTTATATCACATTTGAGATGCTACGCGCACTTTTTGATATCCCGCTCCGAGAATACTATCATTACAGGCAAATTAGACATTTTTTTCATACACATTTTGATTTGACACCTTCGTCCCCAATTACTTTTTTCAAACATACTAGCCGTGACTGTCCTAGGGGCATGGGTCCTTATTTCGGATTTGTATTGTCTTTTTTTGGTAACTATCTATTCCTCACCCCCCTTATATAGACAGAAATGGGAGGCGGATAGTGGTGTCACTTTTTCTGAAGAGGATTGGGACTCCATGGTGGATAGTAAAAGCTCTATTTCTCTTTCTGTTCGGGAGACGGCACTCAAAGTACTAACCTGCTGGTATTATACCCATTCTATGCTGAGTGACATGTTCCCGGGGATGTCCCACCTGTGTTTCTGGGGTTGTGGCCTAGCTGGTACCTTGGTGCACACATTTTGGGCTTGCCCAAAGCTTTTGTTGGTTTGGCGCAAAGTCTCTGACGTGGCCTCTGCTTTGGCAGATGCACAGCATCTGTCTATGCAGTCTTGCCTGTTGGGAGCTCGCATCGTGGGAATACGGATGGGGGCTATGAGGCTAATCCATACCATCTGTGTTTCTGTCCTGTGGGCCATTGCCCTGCACTGGAGGTCGCCCACGGTGCCATTGCCCTCGGTTTTGTGGAGAGTTGATGCAGTGATGCTCATGGAGAGAATTAATTACATGTTACTGGATAGGATGCAATTATTCAACAGAAAGTGGGAGGTTTGGAAAACTCATAGACATTTACTATCTGAATAATGAATATTTATGATTTCATTAATCGTGTTTTTCTGTTGGTGCCATTATTGTTCTGCTTACCCTCTTTCCTATCTTGCTCATACACTTAATTTTTCTGCCTTACATGATTGTACCTTTTTGGAATGTATATTACAGATGTGCCTTGTTTCTGTTTTATATGTTACTTGATGCTGTAATGTTGTCTTTGCAGCCTATTTCATGAAAACGAATAAAATTGTTTGTAAACAAAAGAAAAAAGTTCTCCCCCAGCAGCTGTCTTTTATTTTGACCAGATCTCATATGCAGTGCTACTTTAGGTGAAAAAGTAGAAGAAAAATGTTTCCCGTACAGTGATAAGATGTGATTAGAGCCCTTTATTGTTTTTTTATTTTAAGTTAATCAAAACATAATTTGTGATAGAAAGTTCAGGATAGAAAAAAAAGGCAATGTTTAAAGTAGCATCAGATGTCACATGTAATGACTCTTGTAACGATGATGCTTCTGGTAATGACATTTTCACTTATGGCATTCCACCTTCATACTAAAACAATGACTCATCAGATGTACAGACAGATCATTATCTTGTTCAGTGGGGAATAAAACTAAGGGTATTTGACCTTGCCATTTAATTAGTACAGTTTAAAGTGGAACTTTAGTCAGGAAATTAAGTCTTGATAGATCACCTCAGGCTGGCATTTTTTGCAGGTATAGCTATGTAAAACAATAAAAAAAAGTGCCTACTGTTTAAAATTCAGTAATACACTGTCTTATCTTGCTCTGTACATGGTCAGTTGCACTCTCTATTTTTTGGCACTGTCAAAAATATAGAGGCTGGACTATTGATAGCCTAAAGATTTACTGCTGCTCAGGGGCTTTGGGCTTCAGGAAAATGGCAGCCTTCAGCAAGAAGAAACAGGAACAATGCTGGAGACAATTTACAGCACAAACTAATTGTGGTAGCTTAATTATTAATGTGGAATGTATGTTCCTTCCTAAAAAAATTTTCAAGTTGTTACGGGTAAAGTTCAACTTTAACATTTCTATAAAGCTTCATTCATACCATACGTGCAGAAAAACGGAGGAAAAATGACACACACATTTCACTTGCAGAGATATCAGTTTACATCAGTTTTTATGCTCACTTCAATGAGTTTTATACAAGTTGCAGATTCCAGCACAGAAAAAATCTGCATGTGATTCTAGTGTTGTGGTGTAAACAGGGCACATAGATTACAATTGATTTTTTTGTGCCCTTGCAGAATGCATGCAGAAAAACTGAATTCTCTGCACCATGGTGTGAATGTGCCCTAAAGGTTATAGAAGGAAAGGGGGGGGGGGACATACTTTACTTTATGTTGCTTATTGCTTTATTGCTTATGATGGACAATTGTTCAAGGTTTTTCATGCTCCAAGTGTTTTGTAAATAGTGTTAGTTCACCTTTTCAGAAAAAATAAAAAGGTGGATTAACACTGTACACCCTCCTCATATCCTCCCCCCAAGTCCCAATTACCTAAGGGGAAGCTGAGCTGTTTGCGCCCACTCAGTCGGTCCAGGCATTTGAAATCCCTGCTCTTCTACCTCTTCTCTGTGTAGTGATTTCAGGACCAGAGTGTTTCTCTGTGCAGATGCTGACCAATCAGAATCACTCTGGTCCAACCCAGAAGCACTGCACAGAGAAGAGGGAAAACAGTGGGAATTTTGAATCCCTCAGTGGGCACTGACAGCTCAGCATCCCTGAAGGTAAGTACAGCAGGAACCAAGGGATGGAGAGGGTGTACAGTGTTAGTTCACTTTTCAACTTTTCTGTAAGGGTGAACTAACACTTTAACTGTTTATTTTTAAATGATTATACCATGCAAAAAACAACTTTGTAATTACTATTATCTCCTTAATTGTAAATTAGCTGATGTGCTTTGCAGTTAAAGAGGAACTTAGTAATTTTTTCAACATGCCAGGCATGCACAGATGTGTTGAAGGCCTCTGCAAGGTCTTAATGGCCTGTAAGCAATATTCCCATCACACATATTTCTGGAGCTGCAGACTGGTATATGTTACCAGCTGATCACATGCTTGATGGGGTCCTGTATCACCCCCAAAACATTACACTTTAACACTGTGATGTGATCATGTTGAATGCATTTTTGGATGGTAACCTGAAGTTCCATGGTGTGCTAGCGATATGCGCGTTAACTGGAGAAGGCCTGCAGCAAATCTGTGCATGTGTGGAGGTTTCCCTCGCATTTGCACACAATGTCTAACTTCAGGATCTCTAATATCCCTGCTATTTGGAATCTCACTGGGGGAATATTTACTTTTGTGTGACATCCACTACCTGGACAGAAAATGAGAGGAAAGCTCAACAATGGATATACAAACAAACATTCAGGTATAACTAAAGGTAAAACATTTTTTTTTAGCTTTGGATAGAGTGGAGAAGGATTAGAATGCTTGTTAGTTTTTATTGCTGTCTGTGTCCCCATTGAGGAGATTCACCCTCTTTATTTGTCCTGTTTACTGTTATCATTGTGAAAGTAAAATAAAATTCCAAATTTTCAGTTGCCCCAGAAAAGTAATAGAGGGGAAACCTTCCAATGGGGACACTGGTTCTGGTGACCTGGGGGTCCTCAAGAAATTCTCTTGATTTACAGGGATTTCAACTCACTCCGTTTGGCAATGGGTCAGGAAGTGAAGGGAAATCTCCGCAATGGGACATAGATGGTGAAAAAAATCTGACAGGGGTTATAACCCTCCCTTGCTCCATCCAAAATGAAAAAGAAAGGTTTTGCCTATAGTTCTACTTTAAAACTCGATAGAGGATTTAACTTTTTCTAACTCCATCCAAAACAAACAAAATGTTTTGTCTGGAATTGGGCTTTACGATAGAAGTTTCAGTGAATGGCTATAATTAATGCAACTAAAATATGCCTGTGGCACTATATAGTGTAATTGCTACTTGCTTTAATATGTAAACATATACAGTAACTGTCTATTACTAGGAATAGGTGAAATAAAGCCATCCGTACATGGATCAAATCTTGGGTGGTTCAGTTTTGACAGGCCGAATTTCGATTCATGTATGGGCTCTGAAGTTGTGCAGAAGTCAACATACTGATCGACTTCTATACAACCACCCTGCTGGATTTTCCCCATTCAATCAGCACTGCAGATTATAGCCTGCAATGCTGATCAGTGTATGGTGATGGCAGGGAAATCTTTCCACTGCCAGAATACAATAGCTCAGTGTCAGCACCTGTGGTAGTGAGCTCTTATTGATCCTCAACTTGGGGTTCCCCAGGGTGCGAAGTCTAAGCCACAGCCTGCTTGTTCACCAGAGCCCCTGATGGTAGGGATGGACTTGCTGCAAGGTGGGACCAGGTTGCGGCCCCCAGGTACGCCCAGCTGAGGTTGAGGAGACCACTCACAGGAGCAGAGTATAAAGGGAGGAGACAAACGGAATCCAGTCAGGACAGGTGGAAAACAAGCAAGGTCAGAGAACGAAGCCGGGGTCGGTACACGAGTAGTCAATGTAGGATTCAGACAGTAGTAACACACAGGAGCTCCGACAACTAGGAAGTTGCTCAGGCAAAGTGACCTAGACTAAGCATGTGTTATATAGGCAGGCAAAGAAGGAGGCGGGCCAGGAAGTGATGGAAGGGAAGGAAATAAAACCCAGAGAACAGCAGACGATGCTCATAGGTGAGCACAGACAAACATACATGTGAAAGGGATCAGGAACAGGACTGCAGAAAGAAGGTAAGAACACAAACAAGAAACTACAGGCTAACGTGTGACACTCAGAATGGAGTATTCCTCCATTCACATTGGGTATGTGGATGAGTGAATTGAGTCAGTTTTTTTCATTCCGCCTGCTGATTGAACAAAAAAATGCTGGATAATCTATGGGCTGCTTAAGACTGTCATTCTGTAAAAAGTCCCAATATTTAACATATTTGCCTTATTAAATGAGGACAAAAATGCACCCTTGTGGCTTCGTGAGGAAGCAATGCAAATAACTGTATGATTATCACAAGAATGAGAGTTTAATTTTCCATTTAGATCTTCAGTCCCTTTCATCCAATATCTGAACATTTTTATTAAGTTGGGAAGCCAATAATTATCGCATGTGGTCTAGTTGAAACCTAATCATATCAGGTAATACGTAGCTTTATTTCCACACACATTTTCTTGGCCTTTTATTGCATTAATTGGAACTATTTTCATATAAAGAACTTGACCCCATTAAACATTTCAATAGAGGAACCTGTAAAAAATAGTTAAACAAGATTAAAACGGCATAAGTTGTGTCGAATGGCATCAATTTAGAATGAATGTTTTCAAAGACTAAGCAGAGGGATCATGAAACTCTATAAATATGTTTAAAATGTAATAAATATATTTATATATACCCAGCATGTCATCACCATCTGTTATGTAGCTTTTGAAATTGCTAATGATGCTGTGCTGACAGATCAAACACAATGTCAAAAATAAATAAATGTTTGTTTGTTTATTTAGAAGAACTCCAAAGAGCTTTTCTTGGCGATGTCATTTTTATTGTATTCAAATTTCCAGCTCATTTCCTTTTTTAAGCCAGTGAAATGATACGCATAATATAGTGCATCCTACTAAAGAAAAAGTTAGGTGCATGCTTCTGTTTGGTCTCTCTAACAATTTTCTAACAAATTACTGCACTTTACAGAAAACAGTTAATCAGACCATTAAGTTACAGGAGCTTACAATCCATTATATCTAGTACAGTTAAACAAAAAGCTCCCAATTAGCCAGAAAAAAATGACCTGCCTAAATGTTTGCCTGAGGAACCTGGAGGAGGCTCACTCAAACACATAAAAAACCAATAACCTCCATGCAGATGTGGTTTAAGATAAGAATTACATTTGATAAGTGCTAAACTGCTATTTTTGCCTGAACTTGACAAAAGCTGGAAGCTTGTTGTCTTTGGAAATGTGGTTCATTCATTTCTAACTCGGACCAAATTATTTTGTTGCTGTCTGTATTCCTGTAGGAAAGTTTAAAATGCATGCCACAGCAAAATAATTTTTTAAAAAAGCATGTAAGTATACGGTATCTCTGGATGCATGCACATTTTTCCATGTTTCATCTCTTAAATCGCCATTAAATCCAAACATTTTCATGCTGTATATTTCTATAACGACCTATATTTCTATGCCCTCCTGAAGATTTACCCCCCTTCATGACCAGGCCATTTTTTACGATAAAGGCTCTGCTTTACTTTAACTGAAAATTGTGCAGTCATGCAACACTGTACATAAATTAAATTTATGTAATTTTTTTCCCCGTAAATAGAGCTTTCTTTTGGTGGCATTTGATCACCTCTGCGTTTTTTATTTTTTGTGCTATGAACAAAGAAAATGCCAACAATTTTTAACTTTTGACTTTTTGCTATAAACATATCCAGTAAAAACAATTTTAAAATAAAATTTCTTTATAATTTTAGGTCAAACTGTATTCTGCTACATGTCTTTAGTAAAATAAATCCCAATACGTGAAAGTTATAGCATCTACAAATGGCAGTATATATATACTGGAAATTTTGTTTATTTTTTTTATACTAGTAATGGTGGTGATCAGGGACTTATAGTGGGATTAAGGGACTGCAGCAGGCATTCTGACACTAACTGGCGCTGGGTGGGAACTGTCTAACTGCCACTGACATCCCCAGTGACACTAATACAGTGATCAGTGCTAATAAAAAGCACTAACACTCTACTAATGACACTGGACAGGAAGGGGTTAACATCTGGGGCAATCAAAGGGTTAACTGTGTGCTGCTTTGAGCTTACTGTGTTGTGCTTTACTAGGGGACATGCGGCTTTCTACCTCTCTGCTTTGCTTTGCAGAGAGATAGAAAGCAGTACGTCCCTGCTGCCAGGACACAGATCTGTGTTGTTTTCACACAGATCTCTCCTGTTAGCTGCTTCGCCGATCATCGAGTCCCGGACATGAATCACTGGCCGGGATCCGATGACTGACATCTTCAATGACAATGACAGTGCAGTGATTTTGCACAGTGCAGCCCCGCTGTAGAAGTACATATGCTATGGCGCGGTCGTTAAATGGTTAATATTGTTTTGTGCACCTTGGTGCAGAAGCTTTAGAGTATATAACTTGCCATTGTTTGTAAATACCTGGTTGATCCTGCTGTTTCCATAGGCTTCCCTATTGTCAGTGGTAATGCAATAGCAGCCGATCCCCTGGCTGTTGCGTTGCCACTATTAGCGAGCATGCTCCTCCAGTTCCCAAAGAGGAAACTTTTCACATCCACCTCTCTCCTCTGGAAGCCACACCATGTGACTCTTTTTGTCAGTCTGGGGGGCAGTTCTAGGAGGATAAATGGCATCTGCTCCCACTCCCCTGTAATTCACCTGAATGATCATCTGTGTGTGCTTGCTTCAGCAGAAATGATTGATAGAGGCTTCTTCCCTGCAGCTGCCCCATGTGACACACACTGTTGAGGCTTGGGGGACGGGTCTCATGCGGGCGAGTGTGATTGCTCTTGCAGGGAGGCTCACTGCACTTCTTTGGTTTCAATACATGATAAACTTCCGGGAGTGCTTCATCAGAGCTTTCTGACTTCATTCATCCCCTGGTCTCACATTGCAATAGGGAGAAACCTGTTTATATTGCATGAGAACTTTGTATGGCAGCGAAAAACTGTATTTGGGAACATTTTTTATGTGTGCTACAGATTATCACTTCTGCTGTTAGGTGTCCTAATGTTACATATGAAGTTGCAACAATGGGTTTAAAGATACTTTAAGGCAGGGGCGGACTGACAACTCATGGGGCCCCCGGGCAATATGGGACCATGGGGCCCCTGTGTTCTTGCCCAAACTCAAAAAAGCCTATGAAAAAGGTACCAGGGGCATCTCATGGGGCCCCCTACTGACCCCGGGCCCTCAGGCAGCGCCCAAGTTTCCAAATGGTCAGTCCGCCCCTGCTTTAAGGTGTCATAATATTACTAATGACAAATGCAGGATCTTGCTGGCAGAAAGATCCTGCTTAAAAAAATGTACGGTCTGTAAAGTTCATGCATTTGTTTGTGTAAAATTATTTTTTTCCTTTGCAAGCTAAGATTTAACTTACAGCTATACACATGTACTGTATACATATTCACATAAATTACTTACTATAGATGCTAATTTTTCTATTTAGATTTTTTGGATCTGAATACAGTGCAGTGCAGTTTTACTGATCTTTAAGCAATCTGTGCATGGGCCCAATATATATAAAAAGTAAATAATAAAATCTGTAAAAAAACAAAAACAAACTGTACTGATGAAAATGCAGTTTTATTTACACTCGCATACATGAACCCAGAAAGGGTAACTCCACTTTTGGGAGAAAAAAATAGCAAATGAAAAAAAATAGTATGGCATGTACAACTGGTACATGAGTCATATTGTAATTGAATGTTATGAAAAATTATGTTTCCTATTTAATTTGCAGCTCTGTAAAACAGAATGCAATATGACAACCTGGAGTTGTGCTGTATACAGCTGGCGTACAGAAGAATCCCCCCCCCCCCCCCCGAAATGTAATGTCCTGCTTGTGTAAGTGGCTCACTGATTTTCTCAGAAGTCGGCACTAAGATACAAGTCAGATTTTCAGCATTCCCTGTAACAAAAATGTAATTTTTGGTGAGATACTCCCTACGGGAAATCACATCTAAAGGGATGCAGACCCTTTCCTTATTGGAATTTTGCAAGTGCATCAGCTGATTGATTATTATTAAATCACCCACATTCACATTCATGGACACAGGCAAAAAAAACAGCTATCTCTTCAGAATAACAAAACTAGGAATCTACAAAAAAGTTTGTTAAACTGGAAACAGGAAACTGAATGAATGACATGGCCACGCTGTTTTTGAATTGTGATAATCGGCTGCAGGGAGAAGATTCCTCGACCGCTGTCACACTAAGGGGGGGAATTGTGGGGGGAAAGAGGCAGGAGCTGGAACATGTTACATATTCCACCTTAAATACGTGTGGAACATATAACATTTTTAAAAGGTTAACTTATCCTTTAAGGGATGTCAGGGATGCTTTCTTGGCTACATATTTAGTGATTTTATCTGATATGCATTTTGCTCAGCCAAGCACTGTACTGTTCTTCAAAACTGCATTGTAACTGAAATTTGTATTTCATTATGTTTCTTTTTATAATGAGAAAATAAAAACAAAACTTAAAAATAAAAAAATGTATTCAACTTCTTGTAATGCACAAAAAGTATGCACAGAACAGCCCTGGATTTCTGACAATATCAATAGGTATTTGTTACACTTACCAAACAGATATAACAGGATTTAATTCTGCTACACCGACAACCAGATCAATAACTCTTTAACCACTTGCCGCCTTGTTACAGTAGATTTACATAAATTAACTCTGCAATCCTGCTTCCGGGTTTGGGGCTACGCATTCCCCCTGCTGTCCCGTATTGCGCACAGAGAGAAAAACAGCCAAATCTCCTAGTAAAAACAGCACAAACCACACACATTACACTTGATAATGCACACAGTTAACCATTTGATTGCCCCTATATGTTAATTCCTTCCCATCCAGTGTCATTAGTACAGTGACAGTGTATTATTATTACTATTACACAGGATTGATATAGCGCCAACAGTTTGCGCAGCACTTTACAAAATGAAGGCAGACATTACAGTTACAATACAATTTGGTACAAGAGGAAACAGAAGGCCCTGCTTGTTAGAGTTTACAATCTAAGAGGAAGGTTTTAGTGATACAAAAGGTAATAGCTGTGTAGGATGAGCTGATGGAGGTCGTAAAAAGCAGTTTACTAGTTCAAAGCAGGATAGGCTTCTTTAAAGAGAAGGGTTTTCAGGGATCATATAAAGGTATATAGATTAGGAGATAGTAGGACAGACTGGGGTAGGGAGTTCCATAGGATGAGAGAAGCACAGGAGAAGTTCTGGAGGAGGGCATGGGAGGAGGTGACATGGGAACTAGAGAGCAGAAGGTCTTGGGAAGATCAAAAAGAGTGATTTGGTTGATATTTTGAGACCAGGTTGGTGGGCAGAGTTGTGGATGGCTTTGTAAGTTGTTGTTAGTACAGTAAGTCCCTGACCTACGAACGAGTTCTGTTCCTGGAGAACGTTTGTAAATCGAATTAGTTCGTAAGTCCGACAAAGTGAGTCTTATATACCTTTGACACAAATATACAATGTACAGCATAAAAAAACAAACACACACAAAAATACTGTAAATAAACTTTTTTTACTTTTACAGTTTCCTTAAAATGGTGGCACAGTACAGTACAGTACAGTACAACTGTAAATAAACTTTTTTACTTTTACAGTACTGTACCTTAAAATGGTACAGTACAACTGTAAATAAACTATTTTTACTTTAACAGTTACCTTAAAATGGTGGTACAGTACAGTACAACTGTAAATAAACTATTCTTGCTTTTACAGTTATTGTACCTTAAAATGGTGGTACAGTACAACCGTAAAAAAAACTATTTTTGCTTTTACAGTTACCTTAAAATGGTACAGTACCACAACTGGCATATAGTGGCAGAGAGTTACTAACTGGAGAAGGGAGGGTAGGTGGGAGATGGTGGAGCTGAATTATCATCAGCAACAGGAGATGGAGGGCAAGATGGCATTTGTTCCACACCTGATGTTGACAGAGCTGAAGGATCATCAGCAATAGTAGATGGATGGCAAGATGGAATTTGGCCCATACCTGATATTTTTGGAGCTTAAGGATCATCAGCAATAGAAGATGGAGGGCAAGATGGAATTTAGCCAACACCTGATGTTGACGGAGCTGAAGGATCATCAGCAATAGGAGATGGAGGGCAAGATGGAATTTGTCCCATACCTGATGTTGATGGAGCTGCAGGATTATCAACAATAGGAGATGGAGGGCAAGATGGAATTTGGCCCATACCTGATGTTGATGGATTTGAAGGATCATCAAAAATAGAAGATGGAAGGCAAGATGGAATTTCACTCACACCTGATGTTGATGACACAGGCTTTTTGATGGATTCAATTCTGTCTACCTTCTGGAAACAATGATCCAGTGATGTCTGAGTTTCAGCTCTTTTTTTTCTCATCATAGATGACTCTGTAGCACTGGATGGCATTCTGAATGGCTGCTGCAACCTTTGTGTATTGTTCTATGTTGGGGTCCTGTGCCTCAAAAACTAACAGTTTTCAAGTAAAGAAAATCCCCTTGCCATTTCCTGTGTTGTAAATCTCTTTGGTTCTTCAGTTACATCCTCCTCTTTGCTCTAGTCGTCTTTTCACAGGGCCTCTAATTCTATCAAGTCCTCATTAGTAAGCTCCTCATGTTGCACAGCAAGGAGTTCAATGAAATTGCCCTCTTGCAGATCTAGCTCCAGCTTCATGCTAAGGGTCACTAAGTTGTTGAAGACCTCTTTGGACTCCTTATCCATCTTCTCAAGTCCATGAACAAACTGTGCGCAAAGGTTGTTCCATACCCCATTCATGGTGACAGCCAAAACCTCACACCAAGCAAAGTTGATGTTTTTTATGGCCTTGTAGATGTTATAGTCCTTTCAAAATTGTCGCAAGGTTGTTCCTGTTTCATCAATAGCCTTCAATGCCTGACAAAAAGTGTGACGTAAGTAATATTTCTTGAAAGTCGCAAAAAATCGTGGTCCATAGGTTGGATGAGTGCCATAGTATTCGGTGGCAGATCCACTACTTTGACGTTGGGATGAAAGTATTCCATGAATTGGGGGTGACCTGGTGCATTGTCAAGCAGCAAAAGAATTTTAAATGGGATATCTTTCTCCAAACAATATTTCTCTATCTCTGGGATAAAGTGGTGGAAAAAACAGTACTGAAAAAATGGCCTGTGTAATCCAGGTTTTGGAGTTACTCTTCCATGCAACAGGTAGAGAGCCCTTGGCTATGTTTTTGAGAGCTCTTGGGTTCTCTGAATGGTAAACTAAGAGAAGCTTTAGTTTCATATCACCAGAAGCATTGCCACCAAACAACAGAGTAAGTCTGTCCTTTGCTGCTTTGAAGCCTGGCATCACTTTTTCCTCTTTACTTCGTTCTGGCATCCTCTTTCAGTACAGTCCTGTCTCATTGATGTTAAAAACCTGCAGGGGTAAATATGCACCTTCGTCAATAATTTTTCTAAGTGTTGCTAGAAATTCTTTGGCAGCTATTGTATCTGCACTCTCAGCCTCACCACTTATTTTTAAGCTGTGAAGGTTGACCCTAGCCTTGAATGTGTTAAACCAACCATGGCTGGCAGTACAAGAAGCACACTGTTCACCCTGTTTTTTCTTCAAGTCTTCAAACAGGCTTTTAGCTTTTTCTTGAATAAGCATTAAGCTGAGTGGGATTCGACGCTGATGCTGATCCTGTATCCACACACTGAGAAGTTTCTCCATCTCCTCTATCACTTTACCACACTTTTTGGATATTATTGTTGACTTCATAGACACAGCAGACTTCACATGTTCCATGATCTTGGCCTTGTTCTTTAGAATTGTGTCAATGGTTGAATGATTCATGTTATAAGAATGAGCTACTGTCTACCGTCTTTTCACCTCGGTCCAATTTCTCAATTAATTTCACTTTTGTTTCCATGGTTATTGCTTCGCGCTTCATAGCAGTCTCCTCCACATCACCACTGCTTTTCCTCTTGCTTCTAGACATCCTGGTCTCTCTACAGTACATTATCGCACTGTACTGTACAGTAAGCACACAGCAGCGCAGCTGTGACAATGTCCAGCAGACATGTGAGATGCTTCCGGCACTTTGTTTGCATCTTCGAATGTTCGTAATGCGAGGCCTGTTCGTATCTGTGAAATTTTGCAACCTGAATGTTCATAAGTCAGGGACTTACTGCATTTTGAATTTTATTTGTTGGATGAGTGGAAGCAAGTGGAGGGATTGGCAGAGAGGGGTAGCATACACTGAATGGTTGATAAGGTGGATGAGCCTGGCAGCAGCATTCATGATGGACTGAAGGGGGGATAGCCTATATAAAGGTAAGCCAATGACAAGGGAGTTGCAGTAGCCGAGGCGAGAGATAACCAGGGAGTGAATTAGAAGCTTTGTGGTATCATTGGTTAAAAAGGGGCATATTTTAGAGATGTTGTGGAGATTGAGGTGGATTTGGACAGAGATTGGATGTGGGCCTGAAAGGATAGTTCAGAATTCAGGATTACCCCTAGCACCCTGGCATGTGGGGATGGCTTGATAGTTGTGCTATTGATCTTGACTGAGAAATCAGGGGAAGAGGCACATGGGGGAGGAAATATTATAAGCTCAGTTTTGGATAGATTGAATTTTAGGAAGTGGTATAACATCCAGTCTGATATGTCTGTTAGTAAATCAGTGATACGTGATATGTCTGTTAGTAAATCAGTGATACGTGAGGAAATTGATGGAGTGAGCTGAGGAGTAGAGAGATAGATTTTTGTGTCATCAGCATAGAAATGGTATTGGAAACCATGGGAAGCTATCAGCTGACCCAGGTAAAAAGTGTTGATCGAGAATAGAAGAGATCCAATGACAGACCTTTGGGGAACCCCGACAGTAAAAGGAGTAGGAGAGGAGGAAGTAGAGTTTAAAGCGATACTGAATGTGAGATAGGTAAGATTCAAACCAATGGAGAATACAGTCATGGAGGCCAATTAAATAGAGTTTTTTGAGCAGGAGGAGGTGATCAACTGTGTCAAAAGCAGCGGAGAGGTGTAAGAGTACAGAATAGTGATTGTTAGTTTTAGCTGTTAGTCAGTAGTTTGTGAGTTTAAGGAGAGCATTTTCTGTGGGGTGTTGTGGGCAAAATCCAGACTGAAGGGGATTGAGAAGATTATTCTCAACGAGGTGGCAGCTCAGCCAGTTGTAGACTAGACGTTCAAGAAGTTTGGAGGAAAAAGGGAATAAGGAGATGGGTCTTAGGTTGCTAAGATTGGTGGGGTCCAGTGAGACCTTTTTAAGTACGGGGGTGACTAGAACATGTTTCATAGGGTTGGGGAAGATGCCAGTAGAAAAGGAGTGATTGAAGATATGAGTTAAAAAGTGAAGGATAGAGCCAGAGGGTGACCGTAGTATTTGTGAGGGAACAGGGTCCAAGGAACAAGTGGTTAGGTGGGCTTTAAAAATAAGTTTACCAACTTCCTCTATAGTAGCTGGGTTAAACAAGGGAATTTTTGATTTTGCAAGTGGACAAGGAGTGTAGGGTGAGGGAGATATCTGTATAGTGGAACTGTCAAGGTCCTACCTTTCCTCAGAGCTTGTGCTGCTCCATGTGCTGGCATCCATCTTAGGTTTCTGCAAAGCATTGTGGGTTCCTTTATGCTTTTAAGCCTCTACGGCTCCTCCTCCAGGAGGGTGTGGCTTATCACATTTAAGCCTGCTGTCTGCAGCTGCTCTTTGCATTCGTGTCTTGTCTGTTGAATTGCAACAAGCTCCTGTTAGTATAAACCAAAACCAATGCTGCGCTACATTCAAACTAATTTATGTGAATGTGGAATCCAACATCTCAAATCAAAATTGTGACAATAATAATGACTATATAAATCTATACGTGCTTACTGATAATCAAAATATCAAATAAATCACCCAAAAAGATGAAAGACACAAAACTGAATTAAATCACACGTGCATATTGTGAAGTGAAAAAATATAAATAACCATAATAATGGTACACACAAAAAACAAAAGTCCAAAAATAGAATGTTGTAGGTGAACAAAACAGTAAACGGTGTTTCCAAATGATACTGTAAGTGACCACAGGTGAAACAAATCGTGCAGGTATCTGGGTGTATATAGATCTTATGAATCCAACCACCTTCTGGATTAGCCTCTCACCTCATCCCTTCGACCCTTGCGGGTCAAAGAGCAGTTATGGATCCCTCTCACAGATCCTCCAGGCACCAAAGCACTCCAAAACCGCTTTTCAGGATTTAATATTCCCACTCCGGCTCTTCTCCAGGAAAAGTTGAAATATCAATCTCTCAGAATGAGACAAAGGAATCCTCCCATAGTGTAGTATATTTATTATACCATAGGAACATATAATCTCTTATAAAAACGAACTTACGTAGCAGCCAGTCCACATTAGAACCTCATGCTTTCAGATGAGGATATATCTGTTGGGTGTACAGCTGGATACACAGGTGTACCAAGATGGCCGCCACGCCGGAAATACGTCACCGCGCTACGCCAACGCGTTACGTCACAATGTCACGTGACTTCATCAGGGCTCTGATGAAGTCACGTGACATTGTGACGTAACGCGTTGGCGTAGCGCGGTGACGTATTTCCGGCGTGGCGGCCATCTTGGTACACCTGTGTATCCAGCTGTACACCCAACAGATATATCCTCATCTGAAAGCATGAGGTTCTAATGTGGACTGGCTGCTACGTAAGTTCGTTTTTATAAGAGATTATATGTTCCTATGGTATAATAAATATACTACACTATGGGAGGATTCCTTTGTCTCATTCTGAGAGATTGATATTTCAACTTTTCCTGGAGAAGAGCCGGAGTGGGAATATTAAATCCTGAAAAGCGGTTTTGGAGTGCTTTGGTGCCTGGAGGATCTGTGAGAGGGATCCATTACTGCTCTTTGACCCGCAAGGGTCGAAGGGATGAGGTGAGAGGCTAATCCAGAAGGTGGTTGGATTCATAAGATTTATATACACCCAGATACCTGCACGATTTGTTTCACCTGTGGTCACTTACAGTATCATTTGGAAACACCGTTTACTGTTTTGTTCACCTACAACATTCTATTTTTGGACTTTTGTTTTTTGTGTGTACCATTATTATGGTTATTTATATTTTTTCACTTCACAATATGCACGTGTGATTTAATTCAGTTTTGTGTCTTTCATCTTTTTGGGTGATTTATTTGATATTTTGATTATCAGTAAGCACGTATAGATTTATATAGTCATTATTATTGTCACAATTTTGATTTGAGATGTTGGATTCCATATTCACATAAATTAGTTTGAATGTAGCGCAGCATTGGTTTTGGTTTATATTCACTTGATCACTGGTATATGATTTAATGCTAGCAGCTTCTTTGGGGTTTATACATTTATTTATTTTGGTTTAATTATTTTAAACACACATTTGGAGCGCAGGAGGGTCACACCACTAAAGCTCCTGTTAGTGTCTCAGTGCTCTCCTGGATATCGACTCGGTTTTGGCAAGACTCCTTCCTGGCTTCTGACCCCGGCTCTGGCGACCATACTTCCTGGCTTCTGACCCCGGCTCTGGCGATCATCCTTCCTGGCTTCTGTCCCCGGCTCTGGCGATCATCCTTCCTGGCTTCTGACCCCGGCTCTGGCGACCATCCTTCCTGGCTACAGTCCTACCCAGTCATCCGCTGTTGCTGTTGTACTTGCATAGACTCTGTCTTGTTTTTGTACAATAAACCTACATTTTATTGCACCTCCTTGTGTGTCTGGCTCCTCGCTCCCTGACAGGAGCTCTCATCATGAATTATATCAGTCTTGTTATTGAAGTGATTAGCAATCTCCTGGGCAGTTAGTTAGTTTGTGGGTGGAGGTAATGAAGAACGAAGTAGAGAGTTAAAGGTAGAAAAGAGCTGATGTGGAATTTATTTTGGTTGAAGTTCTGCTGGTTCTTAGATTTAAGCCATAAATGATCAAGAGCAAGGCTAGGTTTTTTTAGGCCTTATTTTTTAGGGTTTATTGTCTGTTTGCCAGGGCTGTAATGGTCCTAATTCTGTGTGTAGTGAGGGGGCCATTCTGTTCAGGATGAATGACAGTGAATTGTTGTAGACAGAAGTGGCCAGGTTGGGGCAGATCAGGGCTGAGATTTTGTCATAGAGACAGTCTGTTGCAGAAAAAAAGAAGAGCAGGGTTAAGATAACAAAGGTTTCTATGGGTAACTGTTTGGTAGTTGGAAGACAAGGAGGAGGAAGCCAAAGAGAGAGTGAAGATAATAAGGGAGTGATCAAAGAGAGAAAAAAGAAAGTTGGTGAGGTTGCAAGGAGTGCATAGGTAGGAGAATACAAGGTCGAGGCAGTTACCATTAGAGTGAGTAAAAGCATGTGTCCTATTTTAGGTCAAAATAAGTGGTTAGGCTCAGAGGTTTAGAAGTAGCAGGAGTGTTAAGGTTAAAAGGGATGCTGAAGTCCCCGAGAATAATTGTGGGAATTTCAGGAGGGAAAGTAAGGCAGCCATGCAGAGAAGTCATCAAGGAAGCTTGATATCAGTCCAGGAGGATGATAGATCACAACAATTCTTAAAGAAACTGGAGAGAATAGACGGATACAGTGAGCTTCATATGAGGAGAGGGACAGAAAGCAAAGTTAATGAAAGACCTGAAAAATGCTCTAAGGAGATAGGAGGATACCAACTCCACCTCCCTTCCATCCACTAGGCCTGGGAGAGTGAGTCCAGAGGAGACCACCATAAGAGAGGGCAGCAGGAGAGGGAAAGTCAGATTCATGAAGCCAAGTTAAAGGAATTTGTGATAAGAAAGGTTATGGACAGAGGTACGTTTGTGACAGACATTTACCATATAGCGCAGCAATGTCAATTAGCAGTCATACATGGCATCAGAGATAGTACAGATGGATAAGTACAGATGGATATTGCTCACATACATTTACCATACAGTACAGCAGAGTCAATTAGCAGTCATACATGACATGGGAGATAGTACAGATGGATAAGTACAGATGGATATTTCTTGCAGACATTTAACTGTGAGGGGATAAAGAAGAGTTATTCAAATGATACAGAGCCGAAGTGCATTGCTCAATACTTAATCCAAGATTAGTACTTTATCTAAGATGATAGTTGCCAATGCTACCCCTGGCTGTATTAGCACTGCTCACTGTATTAGTGTCACTATTGATGTCAGTGTCAGCTAGTGTACCTCCCAGCCAGCGTTAGCTAGCGCCAGATTTCCCAACACACTATCACAGTCCCACTATAAGTTGCTGATCACCACCATTAGTAGTAGAGCCTCATAGCTGCAGAAATTCTAGTATGTATACCATAGTACCATAGTTTGTACACACTACATCTTTCACACAAACCAATTAATATACACTTAATGGGATTTTTGTTTTACCAAAGACCTGTAGCACAGAGTACATTTTAGCTTGAATTTATGAAGAAATTAGATTTTTTTTATTTTTTTAAATTATTTTTTAGAATATGTTTTAGAGCAGAAAGTAGAATTTTGTTTCCAAATTGTCTTTTTTCATTTATGTAATAAAATGTAAAACATCCAGTGACCACCAAAAGAAAGCTCTGTTTGTGTGAACAAAATGATATAAATTTAATTTGGGTACACTGTTGCATGATCGAGCAATTGCCAGTTAAAGTAGCACAATGCTGAATAGCAAACAAATGTCCTGGTCATGAAGGGGGTAAAGCCTTCCGGAGATCAAGCGGTTAAATAAGGTCATCAATAACTAACAATCTGGCAGACATTTTAATTTTCTCTACCCTTATTAAAACTAAAATAAATGTTTGGCAAAATTTGATCTTTAACATGTATTGCTATTACAATTTATATTGTATGTACATATGCAATATATTATAATATACTTACTCAATGAATATAAGTGTTTTATAAAAAAAAAAAATAGAGGTTTATTGTTTTATGTTACTGTTGTAGTATTTGTTTGCAAGATTTAAAGCCAATGCTTTGTTAAACAATGATGATATATAGAAACAGTTTATTGTGCAGCAGTAGTAGTTTGAGAAAGGACAGTGCCCCTTTGAGAGTATTTCAAACCAACAAGAAAAATGTTTCCACTGGGTTATAGCATTATAGGAAAAAGGTATTGGACATTAGGGAACATTTGTTATGTAAATAATCACATTTATATATCTGTTCACTGCCTATATATAGATGTCATGTATTTTGCATATCATCTAAGTAAACAGCAATTCCCATGAATGGAGTGATTCATCTGTTCATACTGTCTTTAATTTCTGCTATTTTTCAGCTGTTCTATTGTGCAACATATATTTTTTTTCAAAGAAATAAAGTATTTGGAAG
This sequence comes from Staurois parvus, assembly GCF_062004578.1. Taxonomy (NCBI): domain Eukaryota; kingdom Metazoa; phylum Chordata; class Amphibia; order Anura; family Ranidae; genus Staurois; species Staurois parvus. The sequence goes on along the minus strand of NW_028319228.1, from coordinate 8,797,718 downwards.
TATTATTCCTCTTATCTAGTCTTTCAGTCTCCCAGTTATTGATCTTTGAAAACCTTTACCATATCTACTTGTTCATTTAATAAGTGTGGGAGTGTGTCTGTGTGTGTTCTTGAACATGAATGTATATTTTTAATGTGTTTCTATGCTGGGCTAAAAAAACATGAGTTTACTGTAATATGATTCATGAAAGATTTTTATTAGTTGCAAGGGTGAACATCCTTTTTGCCATCTGCACTCTGTAGTGGATCATTAACTAAGCTTCCTGTGCCAGAAAACTGGTATAGGAAACTATCTGTAGTGGTGTGCACCAAATTCACTATGCAGATAGACCTGTTTTAGGTTTATCTACGCCACCCATGCCAGAGTAAATCAGAAACTGGAGTGGGTTCTGAGACTAATTAACAAAGAGATTGTGGCAGTTTTAGACAGTTCATTTTCTTTATTGTGCTGTGGCCATGACAGACACAACATAGAACACAAATCAGTACCAATTAAAAAAGGGGCTTTCACCCCCTTTGTTTATTAGGAGCTACATTTTCTAAGTTTAGATGAGTGGTGCAAGCATGGTGCTTGTACCACTCTGCTAATTTCTCTCCAGTGAATGCAGCTCTGTTGCTGCTTAGGGATTTCTGCCATGATAACATACCTTTTGATTAGAGGAAACTTTTTGCTGCACTGCAAACCAATATTATTCCTCCATTGGTGATCAGAAGGTGTACGTCTTTTAAAGAGATCCTCTAAAGAACTCACACTGGGTTATCTAAAACAGGTATAAATATCTGCAGACTGCAGCATTTAGAGTTATTTAGAGTTAGGAATCTAGATTACAAATTGTTTTTGGATACTTGTTATTAGTAAATTAGCATCCAGATTTCACCATTCTATCAATCTAACCCATATCTTGGCTACTAATCTTTCCCTATTGTTATCATTTGTGCCATGATGTTGTTTTACTTCATATTTGTCTAATGTGGAGGCATTATCAATCCAACTCCAGAAGGCTTCTACCCAGTTGACCTTGCTTTCATATCTCACATTTGTTTTCATCTTGGATTTCAGTGAATTTAGGTGTTGATTTACTAAAGGAAAATACAGTAGGTGTATAGCTGAAGGTGTCTGCACATATCTACAGCAGAATTCAATGCTTCCACTTGGGCAAAATGTCAAGCAGTTTTTATTGGGCAAATTTCTGATTTTTCCCTGTAATGTTGGAGTATGCCTGCTTGTTCTCACTGCCATACTTTCCTATCTTGAGCTGCCCCACCAGTTAATAGCAATGCATCTGAGGTAGAAGGGACTAAAGGAAAATGTTGCACTACTAAGAGTTGCTAAATCTTTGCCCAGTCAGAATGGTCCTCTATTTGCGAAGAACAGAGAGCATTGAAAGTTGCTGCATGTTATGCGAAGGTATCTCTAGTTGCATGGAATTAAGACCAGTAGGCAGCTTTTTTGTTGTAAAATGATGTAAGTAAGTGTATGTCTAGCCAAAACATTTCCTTTTTGATAGGTTGGGAAAGGATTAGAACCCTTGTGGGGGTATTACTGCTTCCTGTATAGTTGTCTCATATATTTGCTGGTGAAGCCTTTGTCAGTTTGAGAGACAGTGGAGAACTCTCTCTAAGCTCTGGATAGCAGTAAAATATACAACATGGGTCTGTCTGCACTCTATCCCAAACTAAGAAAACTATTTTGCTGGCCATTCCCTTGACAAAATACACTGGGATTCATTTACTAAAGCTGAGGAGTGCAAAATCAGGCTCACTTCTGCATAGAAACCAATCAGCTTCTAACCTCAATTAAGCTTTAGCAATAAAACCTGGAAGCTGACTGGTTTCTTTGCAGAACGTGATCCTGATTTTGCACTCTCCAACTTTAGTAAATAAACTCCACTGTGTCTGTGAAATAATGAGGTAGATACTGTAGCTGGACATCATGTCTCATTTCTAGTGCAATCACAGGAAATAGAGTATGCATTTTAGTCAATTTACAATATTTCAAACACTATTTTTGTCCAGAACTCCAGCTTCACAAGAATCATTCTGGTTATTGCTGAAATTACCTGTACTCATTAGGTACATGTGTCAGCTTCCTTCTCTTAAGATTAAAAAGACTTATTTCCATTCTTGTCCTTTTATGTGTAACTACAAAAGCTTAGCAACTTTTCCTGCAAATGACTGAGAAAAAAAGTTTCTTTGGTGAGATACTTTTAATGTCTAGACTAATTGAACATAGATTCTTTACATTGAAGGTCAAGGGCATGTGATGTTGTACAGTAGTTCTATTAATACTTAAAAGAACCATTCAATGAACTTTAGCCTAAGTGCTCTATTATACATTACTTCCCAAGTGTTTGATACTGTCAGTAGTACAATGCCCATTATACAACACCACCATTTACTGCTGTGAAACCTCAAACTCGTGTTTTACTGTTAACTTAATAAAATAAATTATAACTGTATTGTGTGATTGTAGAAAATCACACTAAACAAATTAATATCTCAGCTACTGCAAAATTATATTGTTCACTAATCACCTTTAATTTTATTTTCATTGAAAGAATGCTAATTTGCAATATTCACATCATTATAAAGAATAGTTTACTATACCCAAAGCTTTAATTGTTACATTGTGTATTGTATTTGAGCCTGCGTTGGCCACCTACATCCTGTCAATCCTATTGAATAGTATGGTTTTTTTGTGACAAGGTAAGGTAGTGAGATTTCCACAGGCAGACCAGCCTATTTTAAAGGCAATCACAACAGATAGTTCCAGAGGGGTTGATTTACCAAAAACAAATATACTGTTCACTCTTCAAGGGAAATTGCACTCTGCAAAGGAATTTCCCCCTTTCCCTAAAGCTTTGAAGTGAATGATGTGAAGCTTTGCTGACTTCCATCATCCAATCATGGCAAGCACAAATGCAGGGTTTTTTTTATTATTATTTATTTTTTTCCTTGCACGTGATTGGGTATTCTTTACAATGTGAAGTTTCAATATATTCAATAAGGTCTGGGAAAAATTCCCTTTTTAAAGTTTTTCCCTTTAGTAAATCATCCAGTGTTGCAGGTTCTGTTATCTAGGTCAGCTTTATTCACAGGTTGTACACATAAAAAAAAACAATTCCAAAATAAAACTTACTTCTATCTAACTTTAAATGATCACATATATATATTACCCTTGGCTAAGCAAATGCAAGTTTAATACCCCAGCAATCAACATCTGCTGTAATCAACAACCACTGCAAAAGTAGCTGCGGAGCTCAATCTCAGCCCCGTGAAAACCGAGACTGCAGTCACTTTTGCAGAAGTTGTTTTCTTATTCCGGGTCACAATCCATGTCCTTTTGTCTCTTTTGGTCAGTTAACTATGTCGACCGTGCTTATGGTTATCAGATGACATTTTCCCCAGAAACTGTATACACCGTCATAACCTTTGACACCATAAATTGCGACATAACAAATAAATTATCAACTTCAGTCACAAAGGATCCAGCTAAGTGGGCACTAACAATTTGCCCTCTTTGAAACTCAGTAAGCTCTGACATGAATCCGTAGTACTAGCAGCGCTCGCAGTGAATGACAAAAGTGGGGCTTCCCACCTGTTAGCTAGGTGTCTCATCACACAACAGAAGCAAAAGAACGTTACATCACTTCCGCTTTCAACACAAAACATGTCTTCACTTTCACACCTGTAAATCATGTAGTTTCCATTTTTTTGTCCAACCCATGTAATTTATAAGTATAGTAATCCATAATAACGAATCAAAAGTCACTCTACTGACGTTAGATCAGTAAAATAGGGTTTCCAACTGGTAGCTATGGGCTACTGCAGTTAAGAATTAGGACATATGAAAAATAAATCTTTCTTAACCTCCTTGGCGGTATGATTATTTCCGATTTTTTGTGCTGAAAGCGGTACCATTTTTTTGCATCGAAATATGTAGTTTTTTATTGTAGGCTGTAATTTTTAGGAATAACTCACTGAAATCTGTCCGAACAAGAGTCTAGTAAACATCCCGGGTATGATAAAACTTGAAACACGAAATCATAAATTATAATTTAATAAATAATCATAAAAAATAATAATATAAAAATAATATATTTAATTCAATAATATAATCGAACCAAAAACACTGAAATTTGAAATACAGAGGCAAATTCGCACATCACTGAGCAAAGTCGCAAAATTGTTTTCAGTGTCTGATGACGAATTTCCCCACAAATCATTATCACTCAATTCTACAAGCGGTTCTAATTTACCATCGCTGTTCTCTAGCCGGTCTAAAACCACTTTTGACATAAAGGGACGCTTTTTGGACGTCATGGACGTTTCTAAGTTTCCAGGCAGAAAGAACAGACAAAATGCAGGCAGGGCACAGGACAAAGCACTCGGGACAAAATGTATGTGAAATGCATTGAAACAGCAATGTTTTACTATATAATAATCATTTTAAAAAAAATGACATTTTTTTAAAATTTCAAATTTGCCGCCAGTTCCGGCGCCGGCACGTCCCGACATCACAGGGACCGGAAGACGGATGCCGGCATCGGCCGGAGGAGATGGCCGGGGACGCTGCAGGGGACACATCGCGGGAGCGAAGGACAAGGTAAGTGCTGCAGGGACTCCCTGAGCAGCGCCGCATGGTAAGCCCGAGTGTAGCTCGGGGTTACCACTCTTGGTACTGAAATTTTACCCCGAGCTACACTCTGGAATACCGCCAAGGAGGATAAAAAGTGACACTCAACCCCTACAAGGCAGCAGCTCCTCTAAATTGCTAATTGTAGAACAGCTACCAAAAACGTTCCCTGGGGTTTTTATATCCTAAAGTGCAAACCAGGTTCCAATCTGCCAGGAACCTGGGTGAGATATATACTGTATGCTATCAACAAAATAAGACATTACATAAATTAAATGAAATCACAAAAAAAAATCTTTTTGTGAACAAAAACGCATTTTTTAGGGTTTCAGGCACAGTGTAATAAAATTAGTGGTGTATTTCTCAGCACGCAATAGCTGATACTGTTAGTGTTGCAACCTATTAAGATTAGTTCTTTCATGTGCAGATGAAAAGAGTATCTTTTGATCTGAAGGTAAGGTCAGTTAGAGCAACTTCGCAGAAATTTTTTTTTTTCATATTTTAAATAAACATGTTTCTTTTTGACCCCTTATTAACCCTTTGTTAATCTAAATCAATCCTACTTAACCCCTCCTTCTTATTTAAATATTTTTTAAATTTATCTTACCAAGCCTTAATTGCTATGTTTTGTGCCAGAAATGAAATTTTAGTATCATTATAAAACAGGTCACAGAATATAATTCACTTATTTTATCTGCAGTAACATTAATTGTTCTAAAGATAGCTCTAGTCAAACTATCAAAAAGCTTGCACTGAAAAGAAAATATTTTTTACAGACAGTTTTGCAAAAATCAAACCTTGTATATTCCCTACAATAATTATTACTTCAGTATCACAGGTCCATAAATGGCTTACAGGAGCTCAGTTGGTTAAATTAGATTTTTTTTTTAAAGTTCACTAAATTAGAAAGTCTTCTGTGAACTTTTTCCCACTTATGTTATGTACTATCAGAAGCTCACATGTGGTAATAAGGCTAGTGTGTAATGTTCCTTACCAACAGGGATGAGCTCAGGTTTGGTCTTAACCTGAGTTTAGATGGAACACTATTAGGAAGCTGTCACTCCCACCCACTGGCCTTGGTTTAGAATCAATAGATCCCCGAACTTTCCACTTCTTAATATGTGATTGAACTGTACTGACTGGCATTGGATATCTTTTTATATACTTTTCCATCTTCCATTACCTTGTTACGCAGGTCTTTTGACAGTTCTTTTCTGCTCCAGTATCTAGTCTGCTCAGTACATCCATATAAGAGCTAACAAACTTATTGACTATTTAAACACAGACTAATTGCAGTTTAAATTGCCACATATGTGGTAAATTAACCTTTAATTGCCATTTTAACCTGTGTGTGTAACCTTGTGTGTCTGTACCAAGGCCAAACATTTCAGAGTATATTAAGTTTTGATAAGGGCCATTTGGGTGATTTCTGCTATCATTAAGATTTTAAAAAAGGGGCCAAAGGGCGCATGCATGGCCGGCTCCCAAAATGGCCACTTAACACAGTCACTCCGAGGCCAGTTCCGTGACAAAGCGACCTCACACATCGACTAGCGGAACAACGGCATTCTTTCCCAGAGGAAATAAACCCCCTCACCCTCCTACACCATGCCTTGCCACCTCAAGTCTCCGGCACAGCCTCAGAGACTCACAGACTTCTACCCAGCCCGTGATACGAGGATCCAAGATGACGTTGGCACCATTACATGCGGGAGACACGTCCCTCCTGCAGAGCATTCAGGCTACATACCGGACCCAAGGTTGTCAGTTCCACTCTATGATGGAGACCCAGGTGAGGCCTCTCCTCCTTTATCACCCACTACACGCAGCCCAACAAAATCGAGACCCAGGATTGAGGGCCCTGTCAATACTACCTAATTATCTTCTGAGGCGCATTATACTCCTACATTACTATTACAGACCGCCATTGAGGAATTCCCTGCTTCTGACCAACCAGTTTCTGAATTGGCTATGAAAAATATGCTTCTGTCTCTCAGACAGACTTTACATACCGATGTTACAAATGTGATCACTCCATTATCAAATACTATCACTGACCATAATAACTACCTACAACATATAGAACGCAAATGGCTGACATGTTTACGGCGCATAATACCATGGTAGATGCCCATACAGATCACAAAAATGAAATCCTACAACTAAAAAACAAAATTGCTGACCTAGAAGATCATTCTAGAATAAATAATATCAAATTCTGCAGCATCCCTGAATCGATCACTCCTGACGCATTGATTCCTAATCTACAACAATTAATGAAACATCTTATCCCCTCACTGGGTCCACTAGAGGCAGCGCTCGACACAGACCACAGAATTCCTAAACCTACTTTTCTATCAGCTTCTATCCCTAGAGATGTTCTCATAAGAGTCCATTTTTATCACATCAAAGAAAAACTAATGATGGCAAGAAGAAACACATCCACCTTTCCAGCCTCCCACGCAGGTGTCAAATTATACGCTGATCTATCCAAACTGACATTTCTCAATAGGAAGAAATTACTTTCTATTACTAAGGCCTTACAAAACCATGATATAAGATACCAATGGGGCTTCCCAACCAAACTTCTCATTAAAAGCCAGGGCAAATCCTTCATGATCCAAAACCTAGAGGAAGGCATAGATCTCCTAAAAGAGTGGAATATTCTACTTGCTGATGACCACAGACTGTCCTCACAACATCTCCACCAAATGGAGGGTGACTGGACTTAAGAGACAAACCTCAATCGATGGCTCCCTAACCATCCCTATTCCACATATGCTACTATTAAGCCTCGGTCGCTCTTGCTGTGCTATAGTTCAGTTCAGATGACACCTGACGACAACATATTGTCACCATATTCGATACGATGCCCACGGAATAGTCAAAATGATTACCCATGTTCCTTGCATTTTCTGCAAGATTTTTTTACAAAACGTTTTCCCCAAAGATCACCTTCTTTTGCCAGTCGACCATACTCTACATTATCAAACAACATCCTTGGCAACTTACCAAGCATCACCTGACTATGAAGAATCACCTATTCTATAACGATTGCTACCGATTTACCTGCTGCAGATCACCACAGCACCAGTCAACACAATCACTTTGTCTCATAAGTTTAACAAAAAACAAGATACTACCACAACAGACCACTTAGAACTACCTCTGCAAGTCCACATACCTACAACAGGTTTAAAATAATATCTCTCAATGTCAGATGATTAAACTCACCCTATAAAAGATCCTCCCTGACTAAAGAAATCCATACTCTCCACACAGATATCTTCATTCAAGAGACTCACTTTGCTCTAATAAAACTCCTACCTTCTCAATCAAAAATTTTTCCACGAAATACCTGGCATCACACCACAAAAAAATGGAGTCCTGACAGCTATCAGAGACTCAATTAACTTTCACCTCACATCTGAGTATGCAGATCCTCAAGGTCGCTTCCTCATCCTAATATGCCTCATTAATAAAGTTCCCTACACACTCGTCAACGTTATTGGGCCAAACTCTAACCAGATTGCCTTTTTCAAACACCTGGTCACCAAAATCAATCATCTCAGAAAAGGTCACCTGATTATAGGTGGAGACTGCAATACAGTAGGCAACACATAACTAGATTCATCTTCTGGTAAGAGACCCCTGAACCAGAACCTAAATCAATTTCTCCACTCCAATGACCTCTATGACATCTGGAGATGTCAGCACAGCTCTGAAAGGGAATATTCTTACTTCTTCTCATCACAACGATCATACTCAAGAATAGACTTCTTCCTTACAGACAAATGGACACTACAAAATATCTCCTCATTAACAAACGGAACTATTACGTGGTCAGACCACGCTCCAATCTCTATCTCTGTGGGTTTATTTAACAACTTCCAAACCATGGAGACTTAACCATTTTATCAGATCCTGCCCATAAGAAGATAATCAAGGAAGCACATGATCTTTTTTTTAAACCAACAATACCCCAGAAGTGTCAATACAAATAGTATGGGCCACATATAAGGCGTTTATACAAGGGATTCTTATTAAATTAAATGCTCAATTAAATAGCAGGATGCATCAGATAGAAGAGGTACTGACCTCTATCAAAATAAAAGAAGATCTAAATAAAACTAATCCGACTGAATCCAATTCTTCATCACTACTGGCTAACAGAGAGAAACTTCGATCTCTCTTACTATACCAATACGACCTTAACTTAAAAAAAAATGAAAGACAAATTTTACTCTTTAAGTAAAAAGGCAAGTTCTCTACTAGCTAGATCAGCTAAACAACAACTCCTCAAAACCAAAATTCAAACAATCGGATCTCCAAAATCTAACTCCCCTGTTTCTAATCCACTTGACATAGTGAACGCCTTTGCAGACTTTTATCAGTCCCTTTAAAACCTCAAAGATGATAAGACAACCCCACAACCATCTCCCGCAGCTATACAAGCTTTCCTACACTCAATCAAACTCCCAACCCTCTCTTCTACCCAACTACAAAGTATCTCAGAACCCTTTCATACATCAGAAATTGAATTGGTAATCCATACCTTACCTCTTAACAAATCCCCTGGCAGTGATGGCTACACAAATGAATACTACAAAGAATTTGCCAGTGTTCTTTGCTCCACATTTAGCTGACCTCTTTAATTCTGTTTCCTCCACGGGTCACATGCTTAAAGAAATGTTACAATCTACTATCACGACAATTCCAAAACCAGGTAAGGATCCGCAACTAGTACAAAACTATAGACCTATATCTCTCATAAATACGGATGTAAAACTATATGCAAAAATACTAGCTTGCAGATTGCTTCCTTTCATTCTGTCTCTAATACACCCAGATCAAGTGGGGTTTGTACTGGGTCGCCGTGGCCCCTGATGCCACCAGACACTTGATCTCCCTAATCAACAACTTACAGAATCACCGAACAGCTTCTCCGCTCCTATCTCTGGATGTAGAGAAGGCGTTTGAACGCATTCATTGGTGATTTATGCACAAAGTTCTACAAAAACTGGGTATTGTGGGATAGCAACAAATGGCCATTATGACATTATACTCCGTCACAGTAGCCAGAGTACTTACAGACGGTATACTCTCAAGACCGTTTGACATCACGAATGGTACCCAACAAGGTTGCCCATTGTCCCCAATAATATTTGCCTTACTTATTGAACCCCTGGCTACAAAAATTAGAGAAGACCCATTCTGCTCAGGTATCAAATATCACAACATGGAATACAAAATTAATCTCTTCGCTGATGATTTGATCCTAATGATTACTAATCCCACCAGATCCTTACACAGGATTAGAGAAATACTAAACTCATTTCCTGAAGTCTACTACTATAAACTCAACAAGAATAAATCTTTAATCCTAAACTTACACACACCAAACAGCTCCCAAACTCTTCTTTCTAAACAACTCCCTTTTCATGTGGGCCAAACATTCTATCCCACATCTAGGAATCAATATATCCGCCTCAACATGTCTATGATCTAAACCACAAAATATTCCTACATTCTCTCCCTGAAGAACTCCAGTCCTTTCGTACATTTGGACTATCCAAATTAGGGCACATAGTCACTCTAAAAATGTTTGTTTTACCCAAACTACTCTATATATTCAGAACTCTTTCCATAACTGTCCCTAAGAAATTTTTTCATTCAGCACAAAAACAATTCTCGCGATTCATTTGGGAATCAAAATTACCCAGATGCACCAACAATTTATTAATCCAACCTTATCACAGAGGAGGTGCTAACCTAACATACATACATACATATTTAGCCACACTTCTTGACCAGATTTACTACTGGTGGCATCTGACCAGGGAAAAAACATGGACTAACATGGAATTTCCACTATTCTATCCTTATACCCTGCAAACTCTTCTTCTTCTCCACTCTACCACCACCAGACCCTCTCCTCTCACACATCCCTTTATCAAAGCCTCCTTAGAAGCTTGGTCAGCTCTCTTCTCACACACATTCCCAACCTCCAAATCATTACGTACTCCACTTAATGTTCTTCACTCTTTAATTCCCAACATGAATTTTACTAACTGGGAAAAAGCAGGTATCCATTCCTTATCTGACTTATATACAGAACAAAACTTGATTCCCTACCATATCCTTCAAACCAAATTCTCATTACCCTCAAGTGAGAAATTTAATTACATTAGAATTCTGCACTGCTTGAATAATGTGAAAATCCCCTATATAGTAACAGCACCATTACAACTACTCCTCTTCCTTGACAAATCCAAACATCAAGGCAAAGGAATAACATTATTCTACTCCCTCTTGATAGATGCACTACACCAATCTAAAACATCATCTCAAAAAAACTGAAAACTTCACTTTCCTCAACCTATCACAGACCAAATGTGGTGCAAAGCCTTTAAAATGACTTACAAAGCTTCCCATTGTGCCACCCACATCTACCTCAATCATACCTCAAATTACTGCACCAGTGGTATTTGACCCCAGTTCGCCTATCTAAAATGTATTCTACCTGCTTGTCACAATGTTGGAGAAAATGCGGTGAGACAGGTTCCCTTTTTCACACAATTTGGGCCTGTAAATCATTAACGTCATTTTGGAACAGTATATTCAAAGTAATCTCTGAAATAACAGGAAACACAATTAAACCTGACCAAACACTAGCCTTATTTCACATTGATCTAGACAAATACCCCCCAGAGGTATGCAAAATTATCATACACATACTATATGCAGCAAAAAACAATATTACCAAACTATGGAAATCAACAGCAATACCAAGAGTGATTCAAGACTTGAACACTGCAGCGCTAAAAACTATGAGTATACCGATAAAAATTAAAATGTCATAATTCTATAAAATCATAAAAGTCCGGTATTGACTTAATATATACATAAATTACTAAGAGTTATAAGATAATGTCTGATCAAAAAATTGCAAGTATATATATATATATATATATATATATATATATCTAGACAAATAAGGTGACAAAGTGACTCAAAACCCCAGAGCTAATATGCAGGGTGAGGGTAATAGTTCCAGATGAACAATAGCAGATGTGACAGCTTTTATATCCCAGCATGAGTTAATAATCATTCAATCATAAGCTACAAATGGTAAGATTGCACACTCACCGGAAGCGCAATCTTAATGCGCATAGATCAAATGAATCAACCGGAGGTCTCCTTTAGGGTACAGCCTGGTACAAGATCCCCTCCTCTGTGGATGTGGGTGTTAAAGATGTCAATCAGAGGGCCCCTTTAACGGGTTGTCTGCAATCGGGTCTGGTCATAGGCTTCCCTCATCTGGTCCGGATAGATCACCTGGGGTCCTGGGATGGGGTTTAATTGCTCGGTGCAGAGCAAGAATTATGGATGCTAGCTGGTTTGGAAAGATGGTCACCGGACCTCCGTGATCCGGCGGCGTGACGTCACGGCGTACAAGGGCTCCTCCTAGATGTGTTTCATATCAACATACGTCTACAGTAGGGGTGTTGCCATGGTAGCCGGACATCATTTAAACCTATTTGTAGCTACAAGATACGCGCGCATTCACTGAGATCTTCAATAATATGGCGATCGTGCAATTCGCACATGTGCAGTATAGTGTATTTTATGGCCAAGTTAAGATCCACATAAATATGGCACCCGCGACACTCTCGCATGCGCATTTATGTAGATCTCCGGCAAGATGGCGCCCGCTAATGTGCGTGCGCATCTTGTTTATGTATATATTAAGTCAATGCTGGACTTTTACAATTTTATAGAATTATGACATTTTAATTTTTATTGTTATACTGATAGTTTTTAGCACTGCACTTTTTTATTCTTATTACTTGTTGAACAGGCTTGTGGTTCCTTTTTGGTGCAATTGGCTGCTATTGTAAGAGCTCGCTAGGTTCCTACCTTTTCCAAGACTTGAACAGTCAAAGCGAGATGGAAAAAAGATTTTCACTAAATCACTTCTCCATTCCCAAATTCCGAAAATCTTGGGCTTCATGGTTAGAGATGAGCGAATCGAACTTGGCGAAGTGGAATTCGTTTCGAATATTAGGAAAAATTCGATTTGCATCGAATCCGAATTTTAGCAAACTTCGGATGCACGAATCGAATTTTCCCCGATCAGCCGGCAAAAGTGTCACTGCAGAGAGCTCCGCTATTTCTGACAGTTCTCTGACAGTTCTGACAGTTCATTTACAGCGGTTGAAACATTGTATCTATTTGTTTCCATTTAGGATACAGATGTTTTTATTCGGAAATAAATAGATACAATGTTTCAACCGCTGTAAATGAACTGAGAGAACTGTCAGAAATAGCGGAGCTCTCTGCAGATACACTTTTTGCTGTACTGGAATTCTTCATCTTTTCATTCTTCTTCTTCTTCTTCTTCTTCTTTTCATTCTTCTTTTCATTCTTCTTCTTCTTTTCATTCTTCTTCTTCTTCTTTTCATTCTTCTTTTCATTCTTCTTCTTCTTCTTTTCATTCTTCTTCTTCTTCTTTTCATTCTTCTCATTCTTCTTTTCATTCTTCTTTTCATTCTTCTTCTCATTCTTCTTTTCATTCTTCTTCTTCTTCTTTTCATTCTTCTTCTTCTTCTTTTCATTCTTCTTTTCATTCTTCTTCTTCTTCTTTTCATTCTTCTTTTCATTCTTCTTCATCTTCTTTTCATTCTTCTTCTTCTTTTCATTCTTCTTCTTTTCATTCTTCTTCTTCTTCTTCTTTTCATTCTTCTTTTCATTCTTCTTTTTTTCATTCTTCTCATTCTTCTTTTAATTCTTCTTTTCATTCTTCTTCTCATTCTTCTTTTCATTCTTCTTCTTCTTCTTTTCATTCTTCTTCTTCTTCTTTTCATTCTTCTTTTCATTCTTCTTCTTCTTCTTTTCATTCTTCTTCTTCTTCTTTTCATTCTTCTTTTCATTCTTCTTCTTTCTCTTTTCATTCTTCTTCTTCTTCTTTTCATTCTTCTTTTCATTCTTCTCATTCTTCTTTTCATTCTTCTTTTCATTCTTCTTCTCATTCTTCTTTTCATTCTTCTTTTCATTCTTCTTCTTCTTCTTTTCATTCTTCTCATTCTTCTTTTCATTCTTCTTTTCATTCTTCTTTTCATTCTTCTTCTCATTCTTCTTTTCATTCTTCTTCTTCTTCTTTTCATTCTTCTTTTCATTCTTCTTTTCATTCTTCTTCTTCTTCTTTTCATTCTTCTTCTTCTTCTTTTCATTCTTCTTTTCATTCTCTTCTTCTTCTTCTTCTTCGTCGTGCCCCGTGACTGCCCAAATGAGTGAAGTGTGCGGTGATTCTAAGATCGACGGCACTCATCTGCATGTCATACTGACTGACAGTATTATTTCTTTTCCCCAGCAGACTCCAAGGGCATTTAAATTAAAGGTACAGTGTTCTGCACTAATATAAAGGCTCTCTGAAGCCTAGAAACCCTTTTAATAAGTGAAATTCGCGGCGAATAAATTCGCATCGAATCGAATTTCTCCCGCAAATTCGGCGAATCAGCCGAATCGAATTTTTGAATAATTCGCTCATCTCTATTCATGGTCAAGCAATCCTAGGTGTAAAGTACAAATTTAATCATTTCATCACTTGATGTATAAACTTAAAGTTATGTTGACTGGCCTAGTTTATCTGTTATTCTTTACCCCTCTTGTCTCCTTCCATTCCCCCTCCCCTCTCCCTTCCCCCACTTCCCTTAGGCTCCCAGTCTACAAGACTTAATAACTCTACCTTTTTCGATTACAGGTCTTACTATTAGACTAAGATTGCACAACTACAAAACGTATATTGCTTTATATGACTGTACAACTGTGAACCTGTTTTTTCCTTCTTGTTATAAAACTGTAAAACCTAATAAAAACAAGTTGAATATAAAAAAGGAGCCAAACAACTATGTGATAATAAATGGCTTCATATGATCACTATCATTAAATAAAAGACAGTTTTTTAGCATGATCAGTCACATATTCAATATAAATGCCAAAATTTCACAATTTCTACCAGGGTATGCAAACTTTTGAGCAAAACTGTAGCACAAGAGTGCTGCGGCACAACTGACTGGCTCCTTATGCTGTTTCCCTCTCTCCTAATCTGAGTTCTGCTGGTCCAGAGATTGCAAACACCGATACAAGGTCAAATTTAATGAGTTAACAATGAATGCAGAGGTACATTAGTGTGTATCGTTTATATCTGCCTGAAGGTCAGTATTAAGTGTCAGACACTGGTCATATTGCAAATAAAATACAATACAGTGATATTTCAAGTGTTCATCATTTTAAAATAATGTTCTCATTTTCAATTTGTTTGAAGTTCTTCTTTATATAACGCAATGACAATGAATTCTGCTCTATAAGTAACACCAAACAACTTATTTTGCTGTAAATTAATTGTTATTCAGTGCTGCAACACCAATTATGCCACATATATTTGGTGTTCTGGTAAAAGTATCAGATACAGTACTTAATTTAGCATATTCTCATTAACATGTAAATTAAAGCTTTCTAATTTGGAGCAAAAAGAATTAAAACAGCAAACATTCTCCACAAGATTTTAATAGATTTGATATTCCCTGCATACTGTTTAATAGATATGTCATTTTCTAAGTTTTTTTTTTTTTGCTTCTTAAAATGGAAGATACTTTAATCTCAATAAGAAATGTATCTCAATGTGGAATTATGATTACTATGATTAGAAATATCTCTTCGCATTTAGGATTGATAATAACATGAATTAATGGTGTCTGATAATAGTTGAAAAGTGATTAGTTTAGCTCTGCATTAATAAGTTCCAGATGTTATATAAACCTGCTGAATCATTTGGAAGTACGGGTAATGAAACTACTGCACCATATAACTTTCCGTCAAATGACAGCTGTGATATTTTTCATGCATTATTACTGATGACATTTAGTTGGTGCCCTTTAGAAAAATACATGTTTCATAGCTGGGACCTATAGAAGTCCACTAAGTAATATGTTCCAGAAAGAATTTCAAGGCAAACCTGAGAAATATAAGGAGGCTGCCATTGCTGAAATTTACTTTTACTATTTGATTGGCTGGGATACTATTTAATCAGTTTCAACATTTTTTTAGTTGCTGACATGGAACAAGTGTGCAGTTATAATTTAGCTTCTTGTTCCAGGTTAGTCACTCAGAGGGGTTGATTTACTAAAACTTTAGAGTGCACAATCTGGTGCAGCTCTGCATAGAAACCAATCAGCTTCTAGGTTTTTTTTGTCAAAGCTTAATTGAACAAGCTGAAGTCAGAAGCTGATTTCTATCATGCACAGCTGCACCAGATTTTGCACTCTCCAGTTTTAGTAAATCAACTCCAACAGATTGAGGCTACAGAGAGCAAGGAAACTCGTGTTTTGATAAGGAGGTCAGAAACGGCAACCCTTATATTTCTTTTGTACATGCTTCCCCCCCAAAAAAAACACGTACACTCAAAAAAAAAAAGGACTTTTATTGTGTCCCCCATGAGAAAGAGTTGGCAGACCTTTAGAGATTTTTCTTAATTTCTTACTTGATAGGTCGTAAAATGTTATGCTTTTTCTAATGTTCATAATTATAAAGGATTCTTTAACCACTTGCCCTCCAGAGGATTTACCCCCCTTCCTGACCAGGACATTTTTTGCGTTACGGCGCTGCATTACTTTAACTGACAATTGCTTGGTCATGCAACGCTGCACCCAAATGCAATGTATGTCCTTTTTTCCCACGAATAGAGCTTTCTTTTGGTGGTATTTGATCACCTGTGTGTTTTTTGTGCTATAAAAAAAAAGACTTACAATTTTGAGAAAAAAAAACAATATTTGTTACTTTTTGCTATTAAACATGTCCAGTAAAAAAAATTTTAAAAATAAAATTTCGTCATAAATTTAGACCAAAATGTATTCTGCTACATGTCTTTGCTAAAACAAATCCAAATACTTGTAAATTAATTGGTTTACATGCAAGTTTTAGCATTTACAAAGGGCGGTATATACATTGGAATTTTTTCTCCTTTACTAGTAATGGCGGTGATCAGCGACTTATAGCAGGACTGAGGCGTGCATTCTGACACTGGGGGAAACTGACTTGGTGTCACTGACATCCCCAGTGACACCAATACAGTGATCAGTGCTAATAAAAAGCACTGACACTGTACTAATGGCACTGGGCAGGAAGGGGTTAACATGTGAGGTGATCAAAGGGTTAACTGTGTGCTGTTTTATTATAAGCTGTGCTTTCAATTGTAAGCACACTGCTTTTTATGGCTCTATTTACATACAGTTCTCTCCCCCATTGGTAATACTCAGCAATCACCGGGTGCTGGCGAGTAGTCACCAGCCAGGACCCAGTGATTGACAGTCGAGGCAAAGAATAGCGGCACGGGTAGGCCGCGCGCACGGCTCATCCATGCCCCCTACCTGGCAATGCAAAATTATGTATATATACATGATTTTGCACACCCCTGCCACCCTGTAGCAGTATATCTGCAGCATCTATGTCACTCCCCCCCCCAAAAAATACAAATATTATTTAAAATTATTATTTAATATTATTAAATATTATGCTTAACTGTCTAGTGGCCCATTACTCTTACATTTGCTCCATTAAAGCACGTGAATTTCAGTATTAATATTTTCAGGTTGGGTACCACTGTGCTCTGCTGCAGTTCCTTCTGCTGACTGCTAGGTCACTGTTGTGTCCTGTAGTGGCATAGGGGCTGCAGGATGAAACTATAATATATGACAGGGGACACAGGAATCTAACACTTCCAGTAGGGTTGAATTCTGAAGTATCTGACGACACCTGTAGTGCTTTAACAGAGTGAAGTTAGAAGGCATGTGCTGCCAGAGAGGTAATCTCTTCTTTTCAAGAAACAGCTATCTTTTGAAACACAACAGTGCAGCTTTTATAAACATACATACTTTTTTTTATAGACCTGTCTTCAGTAAACAAATGATTTTAGCAATCAAAGTCATTGATTGAAAATGTTAATGATAATGACTTCTTGAAGAGAGTAAATGGAGTTTCCATTAACTGGGCTCATTAGTTTGTGTTGAATACGGAAAAACACCTAGAAAATTATGGTTGACTAACTAAGGGCCTGTTTACAATTCTTTGGAGAGCTGCATTTTTCTGCAGGAGAAAAACACAGCTCACCACAATGCCACACCATAACTAGTGGTTTTCTATGTGTCCCATTTGCACTTTCTTGCAACTTTCAGCTGCAGGGCAGAACAGTGCTGAAAAATCCAACACAGCTGCATTTTTCCGCACTGCTCTGCAGATTCCTGGGAAGCAACCCAGCGGATGGGATCTTGCTGTGTCAGACCCAAGAGGTATCTCTGCTTCTTTCCCTGGTGAAATGACGTGTCCCTGGATGGAGATTTTGTCTAAGATAATTTGCTGCCCAAAGGTCCTCTGCATGCAGTCCTGCCCCTTTACCCTTGTGGGTCTGACCACCATAGCACCACATCACCTGGGTTGCTTCCTTTAATCCTCTAGGCTGATGGTCATAAGTCTCTCATTGACATTTCAGGTTCAATCTGTGCCCAGAAGAAGAGTGAACCTTAAAATGTGTCAGATCTATGAATGTGATTTGTATGTTTGAACTATGTATATTTTTGCTCCAGAGAATATGAATCTCTACTACATGTTCAGCCAATGTTTGTTTTTATGTATATCGCTTAATGCTATTACAATAAACATGATACATACTTTTATATTTTTGGTTGTTTGCGTACCTGGGTGCCTTTAAGGGTGCATTCACACTTTGGAATGCACCTTGCTGGGGATACATGCAATAACCCTAGTGGTGTTAAAATAAAAGAATGTCCCCTGATGTAGATCCAACGTCAATCACGATGCCAGTCACCGCCACTCTGAAAAAAAGGCTCCACTCCCGATGCTGACCTCCGGCCATCTGCCTCTGAGCTGGCTTGACAGATCTTAAATATGTAAGGGGCGGGGCCACCAGGTGACATCACCACTGTGACCCCACCCCCTGAGTGACATCATCGACCAGGCATGCTGGTCACTGATGTCACACGGGGTCACATAGTTGATGACCCAGCCCCTTACATCTTTAAGAACTGTCAAACCAGCTCAGAGACGGCTGGAGGCCGGGGTCAGAAGTGGAGCCTTTTTTTCTTTCTGGGAGTGTCGGTGATGGCAGGCATCGTGATTGATGTTGGATCCACTTCGGGGGAGATTATTTTTTTTTCTTCTGTTAATAAAGAGTGTCTCCTGTCTTTTTTCACACTACAGCTTTTTTTTTGTAAATGGGTAGCGGTACCATGTACCCCATGCTCATTCACGTGGGAGAGGGGGGCCGGGATCAGATTCCGATAAGCCCCCCACCCACAGACCCCCACAACCGCAGCCCAGGGTTGTGTGGAAGAGGCCCTTATCCCCATCAACACGGGGACAAGGTGATTTGGGGGGGAGCCCTCTTCGCCCCAAAGTACCCCCCCATGTTGAGAGCATGTGCTCTGGTATGGTTCGGGAGGGGGGTGGGCGCTCACACTCGCTCACCCCCCCCCCTTTCCTGACCTGCTGAGCTGCATGCTCAGATAAGGGTCTGGTATGGATTTTGGGGGGGGCTTCCCCTCAAAATCCATACCAGACCCAAAGGGCTTGGTATGAATGGGAGGGGGGACCCCACTCCATTTTTTTATTATTTTTTAATTGACGGCAATTCTTTCTTTTACATTTAGCTGTCAGTGGGGAATACCGCTAACAGCTGAAACATTACTGCATGATTTTCACTACTAAAATACCGCATGACTTAATAAAATAACCCATGCAAAATTTTAGTAGCTTTTTTAGTGAATTTACTATTTTTCAGCGCATTCTGGGCATTTGGGAGGGTCTCCCCAGGTTATCTTTTAAAAATGCTTCTAAACGCAAACGTGCATAAACACAGCTAAACGCTGTAGGTAAACGTGGCTTAACTGATGTTTTTAACCTACATTTTCTAGCAGTACGTTTCCAGTGATCAGAAGAGTTTTTCAAATGCCCCGTGTACATGAGCCCTAAGGGATAACCCATAAGGAAAAAGGATGACATCAAGTCCCAAACTATCTTGCCACTGCTCCCCATGTAATCTGGGCATCCGGGGGTGGGGCTCCAAGTGACTATTTTTAACCTCATTATTATTATTATACAGTATTTATATAGCGCCAACAGTTTGCTCAGCGCTGTACATTACAATGGGAGACAATACATGAGACAGTAAAATAACAATACAATGCGATACACAAAGGGTTCGAGGGCCCTGCTCCTTGGATCTTACAATCTAGGAGGGAGGGGATAGTGGTACAGGAGAAAAAGCTGTGGGGGATGGAGTGGTAGGAAGAGTGGAGGAGATCGGCACTTAGCAGAGGGCGGGGTAGGCTTCCCTGAAGAGGTGGGTTTTCAGGGTGCGCCTAAAGGAGAGGAGAATAGGTGATAGTCTGATGGATTGGGGTAGGGAGTTCCAGAGGATGGGTGATGCCCTGTAGAAGTCCTGGAGGTGGGCATGGGAAGAGGAGACCAGGGAACTAGAGAGAAGGAGGTCTTGTGAGGAGCGGAGAGTGCGTTTTGACTGGTATTCGGATATTTGGTCAGTGATGTAGTTTGGGGCAGTATTATGGACAGCTTTTTATGTCAGTGTTAGCAGTTTGAATTTGATCCGTTGGGCAATCAGAAGCCAGTGGTGGGATTGGCAGAGGGGGGTGGCGGAAACGGAGCGGTTGGTAAGGTGGATGAATCTGGCCGCCGTATTCAGGATCGACTGAAGCGGGGATAGCCAGTGGTGAGACAGGCCTCATAAATCCGAAACTTTTATGTATAGCCTGTTGCCCTTTCACAGGTCTTATACATCTTGACCCCATATCTGGCACACTTGCTGGGGGGAAATTGTTTGAATGCAAGGCGGCCAGAAAAATTAATGAGGGAATCATCAACACAGATGTTTTTCTGGGGAGTGTAGTCATCTGCAAATTTTTGGTTAAGGTGATTTGTGAGAGCTCAGTGAAGCTGGCTCCCCTACAATCAGCACAAATAAAAACTCCAGTGTGTTTCTTTAGTTCTACATTTGTGCTGTTTTGTGCCATACAAAATTTTATTTGTGCTGCTTTTATTTTTAAGATATTAGCAATTGTTTTTTTTCAGATAATGACATCACTCAGCCCCCCTACAGCAGTTTTTTCCAGACATCACCCAGCCCCCTACAACACCAAAAGAAAATTAAACTGGGCTGGTTGGTTAGTGCCGCATTTCTACTGGCTTTTACCATGTTACTCTCCGTTTTATCTCCTTTTGTTTTAAAGTTATTATTGATTTCATACCAGTCACCAAAAAAGTCAGCAGAGGTCACCCAGCCCCTCTACAACAGCCAAAAGAGACAAAACTGGGCTGGTTGGTTAGTGGTACGTTTGTGCCGGTTTGTGCTATTTAAATTTCCATTCTATCTTTTATCATTTTTGCTTTATTAACAATTTATTAAAGGTCAGCAAAGGTCACGCAGCCCCCTACAACAGCCAAAAGACACAAAACCAGGATGGTTGGTTAGTGCCTTGTTTGTGCTGATTTGTTCTGCTAAAGTTATTTGCTATTATGGTTTTTTAGTTATAAAAGCTTATTTTTATTTTATCAAACCCCACCCACTTTGCTCCTCATATTAATAAATCTTAAAAACAAATGTATCATTTTTTAGTGATAGGTTTGTGCTGTTTTGTGCCATAAAAATGTAATTTGTGCTGCTTTTATTTTTAAGACAATAGCAATTGTTTTTTCCAGATGATGATATCACCCAGCCCCCCTACAACACCAAAAATAAATTAAACCGGGCTGGTTGGCTAGTGCCACATTTCTACTGGCTTTTGCCATTTCACTCTCCATTCTATCTCCTTTTGTTTCAAAGTTATAATTGACAATGGTCACCAAAGCTTACCCAGCCACAAGAGACAAAAGATATGAAACCGAGCTGGTCAGTGCTGTCTTTGTACTGGTTTGTGCTGTAAAAAATAATATTTGTGCTGCTTTGATTTTTAATTGTAACAGTTTATTTTTATTTGATCAAACGTCACCCACTTTGCATCCCATGTTATTAAATACTATAACAAATACACCATTCATTTGTGCAAAATTAACATCTGTGTTAGTTTGATTTTGAGGATATTAATACACATTATATTTAAACAAACCCCATCCTGCCCGGTCTGCACCCCTTAAAAACAAATATACCATTTGTTCTTGCTGATTTGTGCTGCAAAAATAACTTTTGTGCTGGTTTGATTTTGGAGATATTGTGCATTGTACTATATTTGATCAAACTCCCTCCACATGTGAGAATCACATCCTAACCACTTCTCCATAGCCCAGACACCACTTCAGCAGCCCCAAACCATTTTTTCAGGTACAAAATGAGAGTGCTATGTGAAAAAAGTAACTTTTAAAAAATTCCAAGTTGTACTTTATATCGGTTTGCTGGATACAATTTATAGAGGGCAAAGGACATAATAATTGGTGTCCTGTTGTGTAGGGATGCATGGAAACAAGGGAAAGAGGATGGCAAGTTACACAAACACATTTCGCTAGTCAGGACATTTTTTATTCTAAATTGTAATATCAATATTGTTATAATAGCAATAATGTTTTTATTGTTCCTTGCTAGGCCCCATAGGAGAGTTTATTATTTTAATGTCGCTCTTCGTCTCCGGCATCTGTAAGCCATGTACTCAGTACCCTGGGGGAAGGCACTGATACAGGTCAAGCAACCTCATGCTTGATGTTTTGACTGTTACCTGAGAGACTAGGGGGTAAATCAAGTCAATCGAAGTTTAACCCACTTATTTTTACTGTTGTTGTGTTTCTTAGTGATGCAACCATGTGTATACACTGTGTATTGGGTTAGCCAGAATTTCAAATCCCTTTAGCAATATGCTGAAATCATTAGACTCTTGTCTGCACACAAGGGTACAAAATGTAAATAGAAAAACTGCGAGTACCGTTATCAGACTGGGAACCTATTCTGACTTTAACTGGTCTTTTCGCTAAAAAGCTGTGAACTGTAAGCGAATTGCAAATGTTCTACAATTCAACACTTTTTACAAATGTATGTGTGTATGTATATATCAAGAGAGAACCAAATGATGCAAGCAGCTTAGCTTGTGATGTGTTTTAGACACTGATGCATGGAGAATACTTAAAGTGTTACTAAACCCACAACAGTAAAATCAGTCTGTATATGCAGTAAATCATGCTTGTTACACTGCACTATGCACTTATAACTGCACTTATAACTGTGCTTGTTAGTGTAGAACCTTAAGGTGTTAATCTTCTGCATTGTACAAAAAGGCTGTTTGATCCTGTCTTCTCTGATCCGCCCCTTCTTTTACAGTTCCCAATCCATCTGTTGATAGTGCAGAGCCCTAGGAGTCACTCTGTTCATAGTTAGTTTAGTGTGTATTGCTAGAGAGTTTTTTTTTTCCTTTGGAAGAGTGCATGTGATCAGCATAGGGCCACTCAGCACTGTGTGGACAGAAAGTCAGGGGTCATGCAGCCTCATAGGGCAATCAGGCAAGAATGCAAACTCCTCCTACAAGATTAACCAGTGCTTGTCCAGACACTGATAGAAGTCACAAGTCTGCTCTAACCGCTGATAAGAAAAGGTATTTAGCAGTTTATATTTACTAAAATAATTGCCTTTCCATGTTCTGTGTACTGTGGGAGACCAGATATAGTGAATGCAGGGTCCTGGGTTTAGTAACACTTTCAGTATAAGCTTGCAACAGTTGTAGCCTTTACTGATACCTGGGGCACAAGGTAGGGGGGAGAACATTAAGATATAATATCTCAGAAACCAAACTGGCACAAATATTTTGAAGGCACAAAAGGAAGCATAAATGGTACAATAACATTTAAAATTTAATAACACTGGCGGCTAAGTGGGCAGGACTTGAGGTGACACAATGTAAACTATAATATGCAATATCTCTAAAACTAAACCTTTGTTCTATCAGGATCTCCTACTCATCAAAATCTCCAAGTAGCTGTACTGTGCATGCACTGATTGGAAATGTTTAGAGTAGCCTGCAGTAAATGGCAGACCACAGTTCAGATCAAATGATGCCCATGTCCCGCTCCCCAGCCTGTCAGTCTGCAGCGCCCAATCAAAGTTGCTCAGAGGTCAGTTGCTGGGACCGCTGGTATTCCTGTAACCAGTGACATCACATGTGCGTGCTGCCACTTGTAGCAAGTTTCTCAGCCCTGATCCTGCCTCCTGCAGCTCCTTCTTTCTCCCATCTCCCACCCCTGCCTGCCCAGCTACTGGACATATTCTGGTATGCTGATCACTTGGATGGGCACATATGATGTAAAGGGGCACTCTGATGGGCACATATGATGTAAAGGGGCATTCTGGTGGGCATATATGATGTAAAGGAGCACTCTGAGGAGCACATATGATATAAAGGTGCCCTCTGAGGGGCACATAAGATACAAAGAGGCCCTTTAGTGGGCACACATGGTGTAAATAGGTACTCTGGTGGGTACGTATGATGTAAAGGGGCACTCTGATGAGCACATGATGTAAAGAGGCATTCTGGTGGGCACATATGTAAAGTGGCACTCTAGTGGGCACATATGATGTAAAGAGGCACTTTGGTGGGCACATATGGAATAAAGGGGCACTATGATGGGTACATATGATGTAAAGGGGAACTTTGGTGGGCACATATGGTGTAAAAGGGCACTCTGATGGGCACATATGATGTAAAGGGGCACTCTGGTGGGCACTTATGATGTAAAGGGGCACTTTGGTGGGCACATATGGTGTAAAGGGTCACTCTGATGGGCACATATGTAAATGGACACTCTGATGGGCACATATGATATAAAGGGGCATTCCGATGGGCACCTATGGTGTAAAAGGGCACACCGTTGGGCACAAATGATGTAAGAGGGCACTCTGGTGGGCACATATGATGTAAAGGGTCACTCTGATGGGCACATATAATGTAAATGGGCACGTATGGTGTTAGGGGGCACTCTGATGGCCACATATGATGTAAAGGGGCACTTTGATGGGCACATATGATGTAAATGGGCACTCTGATGGACACATATGGTGTAAAGGGGCACTCTGATGGGCACATGGTATAAAGAGGTACTCTGTTGGACATATATTGTGTAAAGAAGAACTCTGATGGGCACCTATTGTGTAAAGGGACACTCTAATGGGCACCTGTTGTGTAAAGGGACACTCTGATGGGGATATATGGTGTAAAGGGGCACTCTGATGAGTACATATGGTGTAAAGAGGAACTATAATGGGCACCTATGGTGTAAACTGGCACTCTGATGGGGACATATGATGTAAAGGGGCGCTCTGGTGAGCACACATGGTGTAAAGGGGCACTCTGATGGGCATGCATGGTGTAAAGAATTTCTCTGATGGGCACATATAGTGTAAAGAGGCACTCTGATGGGCACAGATGGTGTAAAGAGGCACTCTGATGGGCACATATGGTGTAAAGGGACATTCTGATGGGTACATATAATGTAAAGGGGCACTCTGATGGATGCATATGATGTAAAGGGTCACTCTGATTGGCACATATAATGTAAATGGGCACATATGGTGTTAGGGGGCACTCTGATATGGTAACATTATATTACTGGTCACAGAGCGTTATAAAAAAAAAACATTAAAAAAGAAAAAATGTAATTAAAAAAAATAGAAAAAAAAATATTTTTTTTGTACTTTCACCAGTCAGTGTCCCTGATCACCGGCACACCAGTTATATGATGACACAAAATTGTGAAACTGTTTTTTTAAATTTGTTAATTTTTCACAAAATGCGGACAAAAAAATTACAGCTTCAAAAAACTCACCATGCCTCTTACTAAATAATCAAACTGTCTACTTTCCAAAAAGGGGTAACTTGGGGGATATCTATACTATCCTGACATTTTTGGGCCTCAAGAAATGAGATAGGCCATCAGTACAGCAGTATTGATCAATTTGCAGATATACGATAGTTTGTGGACTTCCTACAGACTTTCCTACAGACTAAATAATATACACTGATTTGGGTTATTTTCACCAAAGAAATGTAGCAGTATACATGTTGGCCTAAATTTGTGAAGAATAATTATTTATTTGCAAAATTTTACAACAGAAACAAAGGAAAACTTGTTTTTTTTTCAAAATGTTTGGTATTTTTTCATTTATTTGCCAAAAAATAAAAAAAAACCCAGTGGTAATAAAATACCACCAAAAGAAAGCTCTAGTTGTTTAACTTCTTGCCGACCGCGCATAGCCGAATGACGGCTTCACCGCGGCCGGCCAGTTCTGAGTGGACGTCATATGACGTCCTCCCAGAACGCGCTCTCCTGCGCGCCCCAGGGGGCGCGCACCCGGCGATCTCCGTGATCGCTGTGTCCTACGGACACAGCTGATCACGAGATGTGGTGAAAGGCCGATCCCACCGGCCTTTTACCACGTGATCAGCGGTGTCCAATGACACGCTGATCACAGGGAAATGCAAGTGCCGGTTCTCGGCTGCACTTTCCTCACGCTGTCAGATCGTGAGGAAAGTACTGCCGAGAACCGGCAGTTGTCAGAGCGGGGATCGGCACCGATCATCAGGGCACTGATGATCAGTGCCCTGATGATCGGTGCCCAGCAGTGACACCCGCAAGTTCCGCCCAGCAGTGCGCCCACTAGCCCCACCCACCCGTTCCCAGCAGTGCCCCCACCCGTGCCCAGCAGTGCCCCCACCTGTGCCCAGCAGTGCCCCCACCTGTGCCACTCTGCAGTGCCACCTACCTGTGCTGAGAAGTGCCACCTACATGTGCCCAGCAGTGCCACCCACCTGTGCCCACCCACCAGTGCCACCCACCTGTGCCCACCAGTGCCACCCACCTGTGCCCACCCACCAGTGCTGCCCACCAGTGCCACCCACCAGTGCAGCCCAGCAGTGCTGCCAGTCAGTGCCACCAGTCAGTGCCCAGGGGTTGTGCCAGTCAGTGCCGCCAGTCAGTGCCCAGAAGTGATGCCAGTCAGTGCCGTCTATCAGTACCCATCATCAGTGTCACCTATCAGTGCCGCCTATCAGTGCTGCATATCAGTGCCGCCTATCCGTGACCCCTAATTAGTGCTGTCTATCAGTGCCGCCTATCCGTGCCACCTCATTAGTACTGCCTATCAGTGCCCTTTAGTGCTGCCTATCAGTGCCCATCAGTGCCGCCTATCAGTGCCCATCAGTGCCGCCTCATCAACGCAAATCAGTGAAGGAGAAAAAATACCTGTTTGAAAAATTTTATAAAAGAAACAAATAAACTTTTTTTTTTTTTCAAATTTTTTGCACTTTTTTTAATTTATAGCGCAAAAAGTAAAGCGCCCAGTGGCGATTAAATACCACCAAAAGAAAGCTCTATTTGTGAGAAAAAAATGATCAAAATTTCATATGGGTACAATGTTGCATGACCGCGCAATTGTCAATCAAAGTGCGGCAGCGCTGAAAGCTGAAAATTGGCCTGGTAAGGAAGGGGGTATAAGTGCCTGGTAGGCAAGTGGTTAAACAAAATGATAAAAATTTAGTTTGGGTACAGTGTTGCTTGATCACGCAATTGTCATTCAAAGTGTTAAAGTGCTGAAAGCTGAAAATTGACCTGGGCAGGAAGGGGGTGAAAGTGTCCGATATTGAAGTGGTTAAATCATCAATATCTCAGTAATTATAGTAGATACATAAATCAGATAACATAATCAGATAAAAATCATATAAACAACACAAACAGATACATCCAAGTTCTTAGCAAACCAGTCAAATTTTGGTGAAATCAGAGGTGCATGGGGTACTGGGTCACATAATTTACCCTGAAAAAAACAAACAAATTGGTATAACAAAAAAAGACAAAGCAGCACAAATAATAATTTTAACACCTCAACTAGCTCAAAAACAGCACTAACCAACCAGCTCGATTTCATGTTTTTTGGATGCTGTCCTTTGGTGACCTTTCATAAATAGTAAATAACTGAAAAACAAAAATTGGTGGAATCGAGATTTAAACAGCACAAACCAGCACAAAGGCAGCACCACCCAGCCCGGTTTCATGTCTTTTGTCTCTTGTGGGGGGCTGGGTTAGCTTTGGTGACCTTTATTAAATCGATAATAACTGAAAAACAAAGGGGGATAAAATGGAGAGTGCAATGGCACAAACCAATAAAAAGATGGCACTATCCAACCAGCCCAATTTAATTTCTTTTTCGTGTTGTAGGGGGCTGGGTGATGTCATTGTCTTGAAAAAACAATTGCTATGGATTACGATATACACGTGTGGCATGCTAACATGCATCATGTTTGGAGTGGAGAATTGAAGCACTGACATTGCAGCGTTTATTTGCACATGAAATGTCAAGCACTTTGTTATTGCACTTTATTGTGGATTTTACTTTTTACCATTATTTATACTCCTACTGAGCACCTGTCACTTTCAGTTAGAGTGTGCAATGCTATTGTGTATTATTTCACTGTGCATATATTGTATTTTGGCACAATTTAGTCAGCAAACGCATGACCTGTTTTGCACTTTATTGTGGATTTTACTTTAACCAATATTCATACTCCTACTAAGCACTTTTTACTTTCAGTTAGAGTGTGCAATGTTATTGTGTATTATGTATACTGTGCATATATTGCATTTTGGCACGGTCTAGTCAGCAAACGCATGACCTGTTTTGCACTTTATTGTGGATTTTACTTTTAACCTATATTCATACCCATACTGAGCACGTTCCACTTTCAGTTAGAGTGTGTAATGTTATTGTGTATTATGTTTACTGTGCATATATTTTATTTTGGCACGATCTAGTCAGCAAACGCATGACCTGTTTTGCACTCCCAGCACTTGGCACTTGTATATTTTTTTGGGGGGGATTATTTAGCATTAGTTATCAATACCTTTCAATACAGTGCGGTCACTTTATATGTATTTTTATATCATTGCACCTACTTATTTAGTTTTTCATGTAAAGCGCTTCACCAATATTGTTTTTATGTCATACATCCTGTGGTATTGGGAATAGGTGGTAGCAGCTTGCATATATTTGGGGTTGTGTTTGTTCATACCAGTGGAGCGCAGGGGGATTATATATTTTTATATTGACCATTTATGGATATGACCAGCATCCCTGTAATGTCAATATAGAATTTTTACAATTTTAAAGATAAGAAAACTTATTATTATTATTATTATTAGACAGGACTTATATAGCGCCAACAGTTTGCTCCGCGCTTTACATAAGTTAATTAACTTATGAGTTAATTAATACATACTCTATATAAATGCAATGCAATATATACAGTATAATCATATTCTAACTTTAGGTTCTGAATGTGCTGGAAATATAATGCAAAGTGTATTATTAGCCAAAAGTTTATTTTTTATTTATTTATTATTTATTACAGGTACTTATATAGCACCGTCAATTTATGCAGTACTTATATACAGTTGCAAGAAAAATTATGTGAACCCCTTGGGATTACGTGGAGTTTTGCATGAATTGGGCATAAAATGTGCTCTGAACGTCATCTAAGTCACAACAATAGAAGAACACAGTCTGCTGAACATGATACTACACAAACATTAGATGTTGCCATGGTTTAATTGCACATAACATGTAAACATTTACAGTGCAGGGAGGAAAAAGTATGTGAGGCCCTAGCTTAATGACTTCTCCCAGAGCTAATTGGAGCCAGGAGTGAGCCAACCTTGACTCCAATCAGTGTGATGATATTGGATGTGTTGCTGACAGCTGTCCTGCCCTTAAAAAACACACTCCTGTTTTGGGTTTACTGGTTTCAAGAAGCACTGTCTGATGTGAACCATGCCTCGCAGAAAAGAGCTCTCAGAAGACCTACGATCAAGAATTGTTGACTTGCATGAAGCTGGAAAGAGTTACAAAAGTATCTCCAAAAGCCTTGATGTTCATGTGTCCACGGTAAGACAGACTGTCTACAAATGGAGAAGGTTTAGCACTGTTGCTACTCTCCCTAGGCGTGGTCGTCCTGTAAAAATGACTGCAAGAGCACACCGCAGAATGCTGCATGAGGTAAAGAAGAATCCCAGAGTGTCAGCTAAAGACCTACAGAAATCTTTGGCACATGCTAACATTTTTGTTGACAGATCTACAATAAGGAAAACATTAAACAAGAATGGAGTACATGGGAGGACACCACAGAGGAAGCCATTGCTGTCCAAAAAGAATATTGCAGCACGTTTGAAGTTTGCAAAAGAGCACCTGGATGTTCCACAGCACTACTGACAAAATATACTGTGGACAGATGAAACCAAGATTGAGTTGTTTGGGAAGAACACACAACACTATGTGTGGAGAAAAAAAGGCACAGCACACCAACATCAAAACCTCATCCCCACTGTAAAACATGGCGGAGGGAGCATCATGGTTTGGGGCTGCTTTGCTGCCTCAGGGCCTGGACGGATTGTTGTCATTGATGGGAAAATGAATTCCAGAGTTTATCAAGACATTTTGCAGGAAAACGTACGACCATCTGTCCGCCAACTGAAGCTCCGCAGAGGATGGGTGATGCAACAGGACAATGACCCAAAGCATACAAGTAATTCAACAAAACAATGGCTGCAACAGCACAGAATACGCCTTCTGGAGTGGCCCAGTCAGAGTCCTGACCTCAACCCGATTGAAATGCTGTGGCATGACCTTAAGAGAGCGATTCACACCAGACATCCCAAGAATATTGCTACACTGAAACAGTTTTGTGAAGAGGAGTGGTCCAGATCGTTGTGCAGGTCTGATCTGCAACTACAGGAAACGTTTGGTTGAGGTTATTGCTGCCAAAGGAGGGTCAACCAGTTATTAAGTCCAAAGGTTCACATACTTTTTCCTCCCTGCACTGTGAATGTTTACATGTTATGTGCAATTAAACCATGGCAACATCTAATGTTTGTGTAGTATTATGTTCAGCAGATTGTGTTCTTCTATTGTTGTGACTTAGATGACGTTCAGAGCACATATTACGCCCAATTCATGCAAAACTCCACGTAATCCCAAGGGTTTCACATACTTTTTCTTGCAACTGTATATTGTCCATTCCCATCAGTCTTTAGTTTAGGATAATGTAAAGACAGGTAAAAACCCCTGTCAATTTATTTTTTGCTATCCATGTGACATTGGGGAAATATATGTTCACTTCCTGTCCTGGATATGCAACAGGAAGTTAGGTAAAAATCCCCCAAAGTGAGAAGAATTCCTCCTTAAGACAGTTGTCCCTGAAACAGGTGTCCTCATTGGAAAAATTTCTCTTGTTCTGGAAACAACACTGAAAGTTTAGGTTTTAAACTAGTTTATTTTTATGAAAAAAAATGCACAATGTGGTTTTTCTACTCTTAAGTGATGAAGCTTATCAAATCATAACCTGCAATAACTTGGTATTTGAATGCAGTTCCCGTGCTTGTGTGGGTCTCCTCTGAGTACTCCGTTTTCCTTCCACATTCCAAAGAAATGTTCTTAGATTAATTGGCTCCTGTCTAAATTGAAATTTCTAGGTGTATGTATACATGTACTTTAGGGTCTTCAGATTGAAAGCTCCTTGAGGGCAGGGACTGCTGTGAATGTACAATATATGTACAATGTATGTAAAGTGCTACATAATTTGTAGGTGATAAAAAAATACCTGTAATAAATAAGTCATAAAATAATAACTACCTCAATCAAATGTTCAAATAAACGTTGTGTGGGTTGACATTAAACTGCTTTTGCTACCTGATCAACAGCATAAGTTTTCTTGAGGTTCAGTATACCATGATCAATGGATATTTCAGAGGACTTTTGAATGGTTGTTAGGTTGATAAGACTGGAAAGGATTTTAAAGGGATTTCTGTAGGATATTCAACACATATTCCTTCATATTTTTTTGCATGTGTAACTTATCTTTCAAAGCCTGTGCAAAAAATTCAACTAGGAATGTCCTTAATCATGTTGTTATCTTGCTTCTACATGAGTTGTGTAGTCAGTTTGTATAATGCAAAGTAAGGTGCTGGCTTAAATATACAACATTGTTTAAGAGGGTATCTGCTACTGTATTAGCATATTCTCCCATTGCAAGTAGGTAGGAGAAATTGTTGTATTTGTAATATTGTCAGCCTGTTATTTTGCAATATCCTGCTTTTTATTTATATTGACATTCTTTTTTTCTAAACTGTATATTAGGGCTTCCCTTAGTAAGATAAATTTAGCAATTGTCTTGCACTTGTTTTCATCCACAAATCAGATGCAAATGCTAGGTAGCATCCCCTCACTAATATGTTGTGACTCTTGAAGTGGCAATCCTGGGTTTCCTGATTCTGGAACAGAACACTGTAGTTATGTTTGATCACAATCCTTCATAACGCCTTCACTAATATTATTTCTGCAAACTCTTGAAAAACCTGAAATTAGACAGGGTTGTTGAGTATGCATACTTCGGAATGCCAGGTAGGCGGACCTTTAGTAAATGGAACCAAGATCAGAGAGGTACACATATTAAGCTTTTTTTTACCAACAAAAGCAATAGTAACTATCTTGTGCCTACCTGGATTTGGACAGGATTTTTACTGCTTCAGGTTTACCATGGCTCACTGATTTACTATAATATCATATGGTGCATTTAATAACATAATGGAATTGATTTAACATAATGGAATAGTATTAACTGTTCTTAGAAGTAAATAAATTCAAGACTTCTATAATATTTTCAAACAGAAAGATATAGTTAAACGTAACTTAAAGAAACCAATCAGAAGACAATCAATGAACTCTCCTTCAACTAGAGCTGTTTGCCATATATTAAAAGGTCTAGTGCTACTTATTAAACTGACAGCTTGCCTGCAAATAAACTTTCATTAGTCAGGGAGGGCAAGGTCATGGAACGTGATGCAGAAACTGCTTGCTCCCTTTTTCAGAGGGTCAAAGCAGCTGCAAACATTTAACTGTTGTCACAATGCAATCATCGTCCATTTTCCTCAATTATTATTTGGCAGTGTAAAGGTAAAAGGGTAAATGTTAATATTTCTGCTGTACAAGGATGTTTTAAATTGCCATCAACTAACTCTTCAGGGAAAGTGCATACTTGACCTTACACAATCTAAGAATCGGTACCTGTTAGATTTCCCCAACTTGTTTATTTAAACTGATATACTGCTGTGGGCAATTGATGATTTATTTTGTTCCTCATACTTTGCTCAGTGATGCTTTTTGGGAAGTGTAATTTGCTTGTTGAGTTAAGTTGAACATTGCTTATGAAGCAATCACTATAAACCACATCTAGATGAGGAGGAAAGAGAAGGAAAATGAAAATAAGGGAAATGGAAGAAATCAAACTACTATCCATTTAGGTAAAGGGGATTGCATTGCAGCTGCCTTACAACTTTGTGCAATGCATGTGGTAGCAGCACCATGCTATAGCAGACTGTCAAGGTCCTACCTTTCCCCAGAGGTTATGCTGCTCCATGTGCTGGCATCCATCTTGGATTTCCGCAGAGCATGGTGGGAGCCTTTTATGCTTTCAGGTCTCTGCGGTCCATCCCCCAGAGGGGTGTGGTTGATCATATTTAAGCCTGTTGTCTGCACTTGCTCTTTGCATTCGTGTCCTGTATGATTGTGTTGCAGCAAGCTTGTTCTACTCTCGTGGCTCTCCTGGAAACTGACTCAGATTTGACTAAGACTATTCTCAGCCTTATCCCTTTATCTGACCTCCTGTGCTGAACCCGGCTCGTGACCTGTGTATTCTTGCCTACCGTCCTGTACTGTCTGTCCCGCTGTTATCGACCCGGCCTGTCCGACTATGCTGTCGTTTCCCATCTGGTTCCCACCAGCTATACGCCATTGGCGGCGGCCATTATTGC